>NW_010408248.1:0-8726 GCF_000710305.1 Buceros rhinoceros silvestris | reverse complement strand
TCAGCAGGACTCGTATTTAAAAGTCAAGATCTTTTTTCTTCCTTTGGCATGCATTTTTAATTCAGCAGACACCCTCCATCTGTCTGACAGGTTGCCCCAGACACCGCGAGGCAGCTGTCACCTTGATGCTACCCTGCGTTACGAGGAGGCAGAACACAGTGCACGGGGTGCCTGCGACAGAGTGGCCAACACGCAGCGTGCGGCTTGTCTTAGCGCTCCACATGGCTCTCGGCAAACACAAGGTACTCAAGTTCATTTCCTCCAAACTGGTTAAGAACAGCCTCACCCAACTCAGTAAGAACAGAATAAAAATACTTTCCTAAAACAACTCTCAGAATTTATTAGGGTTATATTAGACTCGGCTAATTACAAAGTTTTAAGGAACAGTTCTCAACAGCTGCATCCCAACAGACATTCCTGGACAGCACACGTTTTATCAGCAAAACTTATTTCTCCCAAACTTACTGAACACAATGATGGGACTACCCCAAGCCTACCGCCCACTGGTGCTACTAGAGGCTAGAAGGCAAGTGATGTACCTGTCGATTGGAGGGATTCCCTGTTACTATAAAGTTACTTACAGAAAGAAAGACAGTATTTGAAAGAAGCCCACATTACTTCTCTTCTATCAGACTTAGACAACACATACATTAATATTTTAATTTTTATTCTTCAAGTGGATGTGTAAGCTGGTCTGTTTAAAACCAGTAACAAAAGGTTTGTAAAGTTCTATGGTTAATTATACCAAAACACCTAAAACTCTGGAGTATGCTCAGGATGTCCCAGGTGAAAAATAATAAACCTCTCTTAAGGCACATTCACTGCAGTCTTGGCGTAGCAGTGTTTTATTTTTTTTTAATAATTAAATTAGAAATTATAAGAACATGCCTGTTGTATGTATTAAGATGACAGTATTTCATCTGCCAGCAGATGATTCTTGAGACCACATCAGCATTCTCCACAGTATTTTATGTGCTCGCTCACTCACTCACAGCTGTGCATGCACACACACGCAGTCACTGTTAGCTGCACCAACTGCCTGAGGATCAGGCTCAGTTTTGGCTGGAGCAGTGGTTTTGTTTTCTTTAAGAGGGTCTGTGGGCGAGGAAGGCCACACCTGAAGACAGTTCCCCTGCTTCCAACTGTCCCCCTGCTTTGAAACAACAGCCAGGCTAGGCTGAGGGCAGCTGTGGCACCACAGCCAGGGTGTCTCTCGTATCTCCTGAAAAGGACAGTTGGAGACCCAGGTAACAGTCAGGAGCCAAAAGGATCAGAGGTCTGTGCCAGCAGGACTTCCCAGAGCAGGGACTCCCAGCAAGTCTCTGTTCCTTTCCTGTGTCAAAAAAAAAAACAAACCAATCCACTCGGCTTAAAGAGCACAGGGTTTAGTTTGGCCCTCTGTCTGAAAATAAAACTGGGTTTGCACATGTACTGATGAGAGCGTCAGCATACAGCTCCCCTGTAATAACAGCAAGGGTTTGATGACATTTAGGGGTATTTGACTACCAGCTGCCTTAAGTCAAGCCTATTCCCAGTCACCCTACGGTTTGCCTTTTGTACCCTAACTCTTCAGTAGAGGATACTTAGAAAAATAAATATCCACAATAGCACTTTAGACATACACTCCTTAAAATATGCTAAAAGGCCTCTGTTTTTTGAAGCTCAGCACACTGAAGTGGAAGGAAAAAAAATTACCACACTACTGAAGACAACACTGTCTTAGTAGACCCATCCTATCACAGTTTTCATTATGCAGCTGCATTTTTACTGGGCTAGTGAGAATCTGCTCAGTCTAATGCAACATAGCATAACTTACTTACTTGAGGAGGTGCAGAAAACTGTATTAATTAAAATCTGCAACGTGAAATTGGATGAAAGAGGACACCATAATGGCAGTTACTGTTTTACAAACTATTTCACTGTGACTAAATTTACACGACCCCTCAGAATCTGAAATACTGACACAAACAGCACAGTCCGCAGCTGAGACAGACAACCAATGCCTAATCCTAGAACTCCGAAGGCACACAGCTCTACAGAAACCTAAAGGAGTTGTTCTGGAAAGGACAAGAAACAGTTTTGCCCGGACTAGGAGAGCCCGGAGCTTGTGCTATGTGTATTCTCTGCATGCCCCCACGTGGAACCGAGCCGTTACTGCAACAGAAAGGAAAAACCAGTTCCTACCACTCCGTTTACAGAGAGCAGCTGGTCTCCGCGTTTCAGGCCGCCGTGTCTATCAGCTATACCACCAGGGATGATTCGGGAGATGTAGATTGGAGAATTTTGTTCTTTGCCTCCCATAATGTTGAATCCAAGGCCTTCTTCCGTTTTGGGTAGTTCAACCACTCTGGGATGGGAATGACCTTCGCTAGCAGCAAATGCAGCCACAGTGGCCTGTAAGAAATAAGATTTTCCTATTCATGAGAAATTAAATTCAGAGCCCTTAGCTAGACACAGTGAGCAGGCAAAGAAAGTATTTTTATCTCAAAGTACTTCAATATTAAGAAAAATGAAATTAATTCCCTAGATACCAACACTAGCATGAAAAATTTAGAACTCCATGAATAAAATTAAAACGGAAGAAACTTAAAAATAACAAGTCTTTTGTTATACCTTTTAATAATCCATTAAGCTTATCCATTTTATCAGACATGTAGATAATATCCTTCTGCATTTTAAATAATCTTCTTCTGCTTCTCAAGTTACAAACTGCTGTATTTCACACAAGTGACAGTTTGGTCTTTACCTTTGCTGTTGCATTAGCTCTAACTTCCGGGCTACTGCTGATATCCACAGTTTCGTATACATGTTCATACACCTTCAGAGACAAAACAGTTTAGGTGTGGGGAAAACAGATATTTTTCTGCTTAGATAATATAACAAAATATTAGGTATAACTCAAAAACGTTTAATCTAAAAAGCAGGTGCCTCTAATAAGAAGTTCCTCCCTGATGCACTACAAAGGTGTCAAGTGACGATCTACCATACTATGAAAAAACAACTCTCTCAGCACCTTTACTGCTTAGTTCATCTGCATGTCTCAACGCAAATCTTCTCCGTCCCACGAGATTCAAGACCTCACCATGAATTTATAAATGCTTCTGACTAGACTAACACACCTGACCGGAGACATGGATGTCCACCTTCACTTGTCTGATTCAAGCTGGAGCTCTTCAAAAAGGATGCACGCAAAAACAAGGACAGATCTTCAAAGCTCTCCTGACAACCCATCCCTCTGCACGACCCCCTATTTTCCTTCAACTGATACAACTGATTATTTTAAGAAAACAAATGCTATCAAAAACAGAGGCAGTAAGATTACTGATGCTGAAGAGGTGCTTACACTGAGGGCTAACCCACGTCCTCACATCTACCTGCCAATCTCTTGGGCTTGCTGAGCAATAAACATGCTGTCCTCGACAGGATGAAAACATGAAGGTGGCACCTGTGCCTGCAAACAGATATTCTAAATCATCGCAGGCATTATCATCAGGGGTAGCACCAACAACAACACCCAGGCCAACTCAATCACCTAAAAATCTTCAAAGGAGTATCTGGAATGAAGAGGAGGTGGTGTAAGGCTCCACATCAAGGTAATGCACAGTGTGACGTGGATTTGGCTTAAAAGAAACTGCCAGCAAGGACAGACTCTCAAAATAACCTCTAAAAGCTGATTTGCTCCTGAGCCATCATTTAATACACCTATGATATCCCAAATTAATTTCTTTTGAACTTTTAAAAATAACTCTTGTTCTGTTAAGCTCTGTAAACCAAGTTCAGATTATTGCACTAAGCACAAAAAGGAAAAGAAAACCAAAACGCATTGTTTTTTACCTCGAGCTAACTGCTTAAGTCAAGTTAACTCACCTCTCTTACAGCATTGCAGAATTCACTTTGAAGGACCCTTTGCAAAGCCTGTAGCTTTTGTGGTGGCACTTCTCCACTTCTCTGTAATTTTTCTAGCAATTCGATTGCTCTGCAGATGTCTACGGAAAAATAAAGCAGTAGTGATGAGGAATGCCTGAGGAAATTCAAGGTTTGGGGTTTTTTTTAAATTAAGTTAATGGAGCAGTCTGAGTGTGCATGTGTGCTTGTACACACCTTACAACTGTGTTAGTTTCATTTTTCCCACAAAACTATGAATGTGCAAAATGTACAATATAAAACTGTACTTTCAGACTATTTTTAAGCCAATGACAGCAACCCAATGCTGAAAACTACCTGGAGGCATCACTGCCATATGCTTATTACAAAAACAACCTGATTTTTCCTTGAAGTTTCAAGCGGGCTGAAATATTCAATTAACGTATACATTATCACCATTTTGTACTCATACTTCATAACTGATCCACCGCATGGATAACATTTTGTTAAAAGCAGCTAGAATATCATCAAACGTACTGTCGAATGTTCCTTTTACACTCAAAAAATTAGATCAACGACTGAATGCCTTCCCTGCAACAGGGCTGAGAACCATTTGGTCTATTTTTCCCCTCCTTGGAAGTTCTTAGAAAATCAACCAAACCTCTTTTGATATTCTCAGTTGAGAGATACTATCTCTGTCGTCTAGAACCCTCAACCCCAAACCTCTCTGCTCCAGTTCCTACGAACTCACGCTGTCCATATTCTCATAAATGCAGATGCTGCGCTGTGAAACTGAGCTCCCTGCGACGGGTTTGATTCCAGGCTAGCACGACTCAAGACAGGAATCAAACGCTATGTGACACACTCCTGGCAGCTCTGCAAGAATAGAATATATCTGTACCCCTCACTTATTTTCAAAGTCTTCCATTAGTGATGATTCTGAATCACGCAAGTCCTTGAACGGAAGTGGAACAGTCTCTCAGAAAAGCAGACAGAAAGGATTACCTTCATTATCACAAAGGAGCAGTGATTAATCTGCTATACAAATGAGACACATTATTTCAGAAAAGGATGAAGCCTGGGACACCGCTATATCCCAACGCGTTACTTCCTTTTTTCTGTAATTAACCTCTAGGCAATCATTTTTCACATGAAGGCTCGTCTAGTCAATGGCATCACGTCAGCACAGGCGATGTGCAAGAGCCATGAACTGCACCTAAAGGCCAAGCGAAGAAGAGGGAATTTACGTAACAGGATGAACAGAGAGCACAGGGCGTGTGTTCTGAGAGTGAAGTGGGCTGGCAACAGACAACCCGCAGCGACACTGTCCCCTCCCGCAGGTTATCACTCAGACACGGCTGACCGACTGCTGCACCGAGATCGAGTGGTGCAGTCGATTCAACAAGAGACAATTCAGCCTCACAGACTAGTCGTCCGTGGACTGGGACCAAACCCTCCGCGGAAGAACGTCCATGTATTGTCACTCCAGCCACAAGACACACGTTATTTCAGATGAGAGTTAAGGTTTCTAAATGCCATGAGAACTTGGTGTTCTTTGGCAAGCATTTTCAAGCATCAGTTATCTAAAGCAAAGAAATACCAAAACCTGAATTTTAGCTACTATTAATCCCAAGTGGACAGAGAACTCGTTTCACATAGGCGTGCACATTTGCTATTTGTACACTTAGAAAATGAAAAAAATGCTTCTAAAGCTTTTTATTTTTAACACACATTTTGTATTTGACACACAAAACTGTTGGAGAAATTAAAGAGATTGTAGATGCGAGTGTTCATCAAACTTTCAATCTTTTGATGATGTAAAATCACCAACATTCTCAGTAATCCTCGTGTTCAGCAACGGCAGTGCAAACAATCTTAATTTCACTAAGTCTCACAATTAACAGCTTGAACGATCAACCACTAGCCACAGCCGCCTGTCCAACCCTGCATACTCCATATACTCATGAGAAAAGCCTCAAACGTGTGTAAGTTACAGTACAGCTATTTATCATTTATTAAATACTGGCAGGCGTTTGCAGACAAATTGTCCCACGCACATAAGGAGTATGGTCCCACACAGCCGTTCTCCAGCCCCTGGTCCATGAACTATGTTCAGCTGCAAGGTGCAGAACTCGTGATCCATCTCTTTGATGAGGACAGTAAAAGAAATTGTAAAGGGTGACAGCAACCTACTGATCCAAAGAGCTGCTGCAGAACCAAGGACTCCAGAACTCCATTTCTTAATTTATTCTCTTTTTTTGACCTCCACGATTCATCAATAAACTAGACGTAATTCATGCCTGGATCTCCTAACAGATGAGGTGTTTAACTACAGAGCGTTTTATACCTTAAGGTAACACTGGCTAGTTTGGGAAGCTGTGTCTTCCATGAAACATGGAAGCATGAGAGCACAGAATCAGCTTGTCAAAAAGTGACGGATACCCTGAACTAGATTTCTTTAAGAGGACACTAAAGCAGAGGATGCAATTTAATAAAAGTGGGGCTTTCAGATCAAAGGACCAAGCTGCTGCTGTAAAGCAGAAGCCCACAGCAGACAAACACAGCACGGAAGTTGGGTCTCAGCGCTCTACACGTTTCCTTTTACCACACTGCACCTCTGGCTGAGACAGGTAACAGGCAACGGACCGCACTACCAGGACACTTCTCCCCAGCAGTTGTTCTGGTTTAGTCTATTGACAGGACCCCATTACACCAGTCTGAAAGGGAAGTAATCTTCTGAATTGCATTAGGACTGTCAGTCAAAAGCTGAAGACTCCACCTCACCCAGCAATACTGCACTGGCAAGGAACTAGTTTGGCTGGGAACGAGTGGCAAAACACACCTTCTTTCATCTTCCAGAAGAGATTCTTGACTGCTCTGCTGATGTAGTTTGCTTCCTCCTGAACTATTCTCAGGATATGATCAGCTGAAAGCTGTCCTCACACTACAGTTCAGCCAACTGTTCAGCACCAGTGACTGAAATGAACAGTACACAGGGGTTTCAGTGATGGATTTCAACAAGGATCGATGTAGAAATAACTCCAGAGGTAGGTGATTAAAGAAAACCCATTACAACTCATTGGAAAATGGAATCCACGCATAACTAAAGAATGGATTTTCTTTTAACCTTTTCATCCTTTTGGTATCAGTTGCCTGTTACTCACAAATAATTTTTTAATGATCACAGACTGAAGCTCTGAAAAAAAGGACACATTTAAACTAAAAGAATGTGAAAAAAAGTCAGCAAAATGCCGCCACTCCAAGTGTATGTGTGAACAAAACACAGAAAGAGGAAAAATGCAGCGTCCTCACAGACACTCCTGCTGCTGATGTTCAGAGTCTGGATTCCTAAGGTGTAAGTAGAGCTACCACACAACTCCCTCAAACCGTTAGAACAACTTCAAGACTTAGAACAACTTCAAGACGTTAAACGCCGTTTCACAGCTGCCCTCCAGCGAACTGGGGTGGTGATGTTTGCAATGCAGCCTGGAGGACAGAACAGACGGGGGTATTTTCAGTTGCCCTAACAGTAACTGTTTCAAATCAGCTCACATCCTGCACTCTTGTCTCTTTTCTTATGCTACATGCCAGCACCATTACTGATGCTCACTTCCAAGCTGCTGCTGATTCATCACTGAGTTATCTGCACTCAACCCCATACAATTAACAGAGGTTACTTATTTCTGTGAATAAAGCTCTCCCTTTTGCAGTTCCATTACACTGTGCTCCCTTTCTCTTTTTTTCTTAAAAAGACCAATATGCCAGGATGCTAAATAGCTCCTTTGTTCCACTGATCCCTAAGTAACTCTGTAGATTTGTTTTCATGGCTCGAGCACAGTGGCAGGGGAATGACGTGGAGAAGGATGCTGCCTGAGGTTTAACTCTGCAGACCTACCACGAGCAACTAATCCACTGCCAAAGCAGCTGCCCTAATTAACAAGCTTTGGAGCAGGAGGGTAGAAGAGCTGCGGGGTGGGAAGCAAAGTCTTTACATAAAGTGCCTCTTACTGGCCTCCTCTCTCAAGTTACAAACAGTTCACCTGTGGGACGGGAAAGAGGGTTACGCAAATAGAAAACCTGAATTCTGCTGTAGGTAACCCACGACAGTACCAAATAGAATCACGTGGGTATATGCAGAGCGTCACACATCTACAAAAAAGCATGCAGCACTGAGCAGAGGTGGTCCCAAGAGGCCCCAGTCTCTTCATCCAGTCACTTATGCTCCCACTTCATTGTTTTCTTTTTCAAAACTTGGGTTCCTCTCACATTTAAACTCCATCTCCTGATCCCTGCTTTCTAAATGTACAATGTTAAGCCAATAATGCACGGTAACACAGGCATGTGTTAACTGAGCTGCTGTGGACCTCGCACCGCTCTGAAGAGCCACCCCGAACGAAGCCTATCACTGTTTCTCAAAAGCCACAAATGTCCTACCGAAAAAACACCCAACTAGGTTTTGCATTTAATCTGTTTCCCTACAGATGCTAATTACACACTGCACAGTATTAACAATACAAATTAAGACTATAAACAGGAAAGTCGGGATGAAACCGTAAACGTGAGAGAGTAACAGAACTGAGCAGAACCAGGAACAAGCGTTCTGCTTGAGGGAGCCCTGCACGCGTCGGTGGTCGTCTACAAAAACAAGTAAATCATTATTGCTAAGACACAGACTGAACTCCGCGCCGAGAATCCCGCTGCGTGCCGGAGTAAGTGCTCTCAGGAGGCAGCGAAACAAGGAGCTCGCAGGCTGAGCGAGGGGCTGGCAGGAGCGCTGTCGCCAGCGGCGGCACCGCTGACCCTGCCGGAGGGGGCCTGGCGCCAGCGCACCCATGGAAACCGCTCCACGAACTGAACCCTGC
>NW_010408247.1:0-1122 GCF_000710305.1 Buceros rhinoceros silvestris | reverse complement strand
GCCGAGGCCAGGAGGAGAACGACGAAAGCCAGCGGGAGTCTCATCGCCGCCTCGACGTCCTGCGGGGGCAGAGGGTGAAGCGCCAGTACCCGCAGCCCCGGTTGGGCGAGCGGCGACGGGCACCCGCGCCCGGAGGCGTGCACGCACACAGCCCTGCACACACACGCAGCCGAGGCCAGGAGGAGAACGACGAAAGCCAGCGGGAGTCTCATCGCCGCCTCGACGTCCTGCGGGGGCAGAGGGTGAAGCGCCAGTACCCGCAGCCCCGGTTGGGCGAGCGGCGACGGGCACCCGCGCCCGGAGGCGTGCACGCACACAGCCCTGCACACACACGCACCCCCGGTGCGCACCTGGATGCACGCTCCCTCGCACATACAGAGGTACACACACCTAGTTACACACCCGCTACGCCCCCGCTGACTGATACATACACCTCTGGATATACACAACGCCCAACTCAGAGACACGCCTGCGGCCGGACGTACACATCAGCACACGGATGGACGCGCACACCCAGAGGTACCCCTCAACGCATTTATGTACAGAGTTGTATATACACACGCCCTCTCACGTAGATATACATCCAGATATTCACACCTTCCCACATATATATATACACACCCGACCAGATGCACCTCCCTGGCACGCGTATCCAGGTACACACGCATCTAGTTTTAAACTCACACAACAGTTACACGCCTTAGACACACACACCTACGAGAGACACACGTGTCTAGAGGTACACACGCATCCCGATGGGCGCTTCGGGATGGGCACAAAAGCAGTCTTTCACACAACAGTGATACACACGTGCAGGCACACAAACGCGTACAGGCACGTCCCCAGAGAGGCGCACACATACAGACCCCTCCGCACACTCGTACAGGCAGACACATAGAAGTACACACGCACACACTCTCACAAACGTATAGACAAGCACATCCTCACGCGCCTAGGTACACACGGACGGACGGACGGACACGCGCGCGGCCGGACAGACACGCTCCCGGAGGCACACGCACCGTCTGCTCCGGGAAGGGCGGGCGCTGCGCTCCGTGCGCATTGGCCGTCCGCGGGAGCGCTCCCCACTTTATATACCTGGAGACGGGGAGGGCCGAGGCA
>NW_010408246.1:7036-8023 GCF_000710305.1 Buceros rhinoceros silvestris | reverse complement strand
GTTTCTCTGGTCTTGCAGCTGTGAGATTTTGGGACATGTAGATTTACTGCCCGTGTGTGCTCACCTCACTGTAGGAGCTGAGCGGCTGAGCCCAGCCCAGCTGTGGGTCCTGGCAGTCCCGGGGTGCAGCCCGGTGCTACGGGCAGTGCCGGTGCCTGCCCCTCCCTGGCAGACTGGGCCAGGGAGAGGTGCCAAATGCTGGCAGGGCTCTGTGGGGGCAGAGCTCTTCCTTCACGGGGGGGTTTGGTTGGGGCACCCATCGCCCGCAGGTGCCCCTTTCCCTAGAGGCAGCGCAGTGCCTGTGGCCGGGGTCACCATCCCGGATCACGGTGCTAAACAGTGATCTCGTTGACATGGTGCGAACGTGAAAAGTTCATTTGGGGCTCAGTCCTGGAGAAGATGATCCCCCCCCCACCACGCTGTTTGCACTGGGCTGGGCAGGATCCTGCAGCCACATTCCTTTTCGATCTGAAAATCTGTTCTGTTACCGTGATGCAGTTTTAAAGCGGAGCTAATGCAGTAAGTCACGGAACTGCCCCGGCCCCTCTGCGGACGCAAAAGCAGCGCTTGTTTTGTAGTGGAATGGCAGCTCCGAGCACCTACTCATGTTTTTAAAGTACCTCGTAAGAGCATTGCGCAGCCCAGGGCAGAAGCTGTACGAGATGGATCGCCGGGCGATGGGGCAGCAGGGAACCAGGAGCCCTCTCCAGTCAAGGGGGGATGTGGCCAAGGGCCTGCGCACCCTGAGCACCCTCACGTCCCACCTTTAGTGAAACTTGCGGGTGTCCAGCACCCCTCAGTCTGCCTCCCCTCTGCTGAAGGTACCAGGCAGAGGATTCCAGGTCATGGGCTGAAATGAGCTACCCCAGTGCCCAAGCACAGGGTGATTCACCTGGTCGGGTCTGGATCAGCCCGCAGGTTCACTGCTTCTGCAGGGTGACCTCAGTGGGACGTGCAGGATGAGGTGGAGAAGCTGGTCCTTGGTTG
>NW_010408246.1:4664-6877 GCF_000710305.1 Buceros rhinoceros silvestris | reverse complement strand
GTGCCCCGGGCTCGTGGCCCCTCCTGCCAGTCCAGTGGCCCGAGAGCCACCCCCATGGGCTGCCACCAGACCCCGCGGGGACGCTGCCACTTAGCCGAAGCTGTCCTGGTTAACCCCCTCCTGAGTCAGGAGCCTTGCTACCCTCCAGTCCTCCTCCCTCCACACCCAGCACGTGGAAAGCCTTGTCTTCAAAACAAGAGGCATGACCGTGCCGCAGCAGTTTCTCTCTGCTGCTGCTCGTCCCCTCCGGTGTGTTAAACCTGGGTGTAAGGCCCCAGGACCCCGGCAAGTTCAGCCGGGGTGTAACGACCAACAACCTGCTCCTTCGGCCGATCATCACACCACATCGCAGCAGCGCCTTGGAGAGGTTTTTAGGGTCTCTCAAAAGAGAGGAATTGGCACCTTCACGAGAACCAGCAGGGCTCGGTGTGGATTTATTCGCTGTTCTTGGGAGCGCAGCAGGGACCCCCTTGCTCTGCAGCTGAAGACTTCAGAGCAAAAGGCAGAGCATCAGCACGAGGGGACGAGAGCAGGAGCCTGTCCCTGCCCCCGGGGACTCTCTTCTGACCTCCCAGCTGGAGCAAAGCGCTGTGCTCGCCTCCTGGCCAGAGATTTCAAAGCACTTAAAAAATACATTAAAAAGTCAGGCAATGCTAGACATTGTCATCATATTTGCTCGTAGGTTCCTGTCAGGGACAAGGAGCGTCAGAAACAGAAAGTGGGAGCTTGAGCTCAGACAGACTGAAACTGAGCTCCAGCCAGAACCTGGCTGGAGAGTGGAACCCCAGGTGACCCAGCCCCAGGTAACCCTCCTCCTCCTCCTCTTCCTCACCATTCATTCCTGGCTGGTGAAACAGCAACCCGAAATAAAGAGAAAATAAGCATTCCTGTTTTTTTCATGCAAAAATTTTTAATGGTAACACAGGAGCTTCCACGGGATGGAACACATACGTGTCGGGCACCGAGAGCTGTGCCACAGCCCTGATTCTCCCCGTGTCCCCCACCGTGCTGGGCAGCTCGTTGCTGCAGCTCCGTCCTGCCACATATGCTCCAGCCTATGAGGTGCCGCAATCCATTTGGCTCCAATTAATTTATTTAATCTACAGGCTACAATCTAAACATTAGCGCTATAAACTTAGAGGAATAAACTTCTGAAAACTTACAATATTTTTAAACTATTATTTTTCAGTTACAGGAATACAAAATAAATATCTTGGAGATTAATACAAAACAGGAAAGTAGTGTCTTTTTGTTCATCGACTCCTCTCTTCTCCCTGATAGTATCTTAAATTGGAAAAACCTTTTTAAAAAATGAACTTCACATCATGGAAAAAATATTATGCATCGCTGAATTTGTACAAGTGTCTCTGAACAATAAGCTAACTGTATGTATTTTATTTATTCCTCCTACCCATCACCAAATAAGAGAAGATTATATATCCTACTGTTTCTAAGCACGTACAGGTAAAAATAGCCATTTCTGTTCCCTTGTTTAGAGCAACACAGCGGTAACGTTTCATTAGAATGTCTCCTGGGCTCAGTGCAGGAAGAAGACAACAAAACTCCCTGGCCTGTTAAGCAGAGGGTTGAGGTAAAGTACCTGTAGTTGATCCCAACTGCCTTTAAAATCTATTTCAGTTGGAGCTTTGGTATAAATTGGTCATTTTTTCCACTTTTTTCACAGGTACAGTCTCCCCACCGCAGGGAATCTCGTGTGCCAGCCCGTGACCCCTTCACAGCTTCTCATGGACGTGGGGACAAAAGGCTCGAGGGCCTGGGGCTGGCGGCTCTTCAGGACAGGCTCCCTGCACCCTCAGGCTGTTCTTGGCAAGGTAATTTCTTGGTGTTTCCAATCTGGAGGAGATGCTTGGTGTTCTACCAGTCCGTGTTTTGCTTTGGTGGCTTATGAAAAACCCAACAGGATGAAGTCAGGAAAGGAAACTCTTGGAAAAACACCTGGTGCCCAAGTGCAGAGTGTGGGCTGGAAGCCCGGGCTCACGACGACCTTAGTGAGGTTCTCCTGGTGTTGGTTCCGGGAAACAGGCCTGTGCTGAGGGGCTGTTGGCAGAGTGAAGGAGGCAAATATGTGGTGTCCCGCACCCTGTGGTCTTTCGCCAGCTTATCAGCACGGGGACACTTTTTTTCCTAAAGCCCCAGGTTCTTGGAAACGTGGTCATGTTAAAAAAAAAAAAAAAAAAAAAAAAAAAATCAAC
>NW_010408246.1:3054-4554 GCF_000710305.1 Buceros rhinoceros silvestris | reverse complement strand
AAAAAAAAAAAGAATACACTCCCCTTGCCTGCCCTGTGAAAGAGGAGCCTTCGCAGCTGTGGGGAAAACCCTGGAAAAGGACTGGCAGAGCCTCAGCCACTGGAAGACGAGTAGAAATGGCAGCCAGGCAGCGTCTGTCTCGTGGTTACCGGGCTACCCCGGCACTCCTCTTCGTCCTCCTCCTCCTCTGTGGGTGTCTGGGGCTGCCTGAATCCAGCCTGGCCATCCCCTGCCATGAGTAACACAGGGTCTGGTGGCACCAGATGAGAGGTGATGCTAAATGCTTGCGTGACCACAGCATCTCTTGTATGACTCGTGTTTTCTGACCAAGGGATCCTTAGATCCTCTTTATCACAGAGCAGGGGCTGATCCCAAGGGACTTTCTACAGACCCCAGCCTGGGGACGGTTCTCAGGCTCCCAGGAGAGCAGATTGCCAGCGACACAGTGGCCAGCAGCCACGTGAAATAGCCTTGCAGGATTCCCTCCTGAGGCTCAACATCCTCGCTCCCACCTTCCCTGGGGCAAGCGGTGAGAGTCCCCTTTTCACTCCACGCCCCGGCTCTCAGCGGGCTGGGCTGGAGGCTCCTCCGCTGTCTGTCTGGGGCGGGGAGCATCCTCCGTGAGAAGGATGTGGAGAGCATCGGTTAACGTTATGTTTTCCTGCCTCTGCTGCCGCTGCTCGTAGTTTATCAGGGAGCGTGAGGGCAGTTCAGGCTCAGGGGGCAGGTTACTCGCTGAAGCACTGCGAGGTTTCTGCTGGGCGAGGCAGGCAATTAAAGCCGAGCTGACGAATGACCTGATGCAGGCTCCAATTCATTAACTAATCAAAAGAAACGACCAGATAGAAAATAAGCCCAATTCAAGAACTTGCCAGAGGTTCATTAACGGTCTCTCTGTCCCCGTGTGCTGCTTTGTGTGCTTTTCCAGCGCTCCTTTCCTGCGCTCTGCTGACAGACACAATGCTCCAGGTGCTGGCAGCTGGGAGCAGCCTGACAGTGCCTTCAGCCGGGCAGGGAACAGCCCGTTTTCATTAGAGGAGCTGCAGGGCACCTGCAGTTGTGCTTTGCCTTTCCTCACGCTGCTGCTGGCTTTGTGCTCTGTGCTTCCTGTGATGGTTGGTGGGGGAACAGGAGAGCGCGGGCTTGCTGCTACAGTAGGGCCAGGGCTCGGCCCAGCCTCTCTGGGCCATTGCGGGTGCAGAGGGGAGACTTCCCTGGGGGAAGGGGTAGCCTTCCTCCGCAGGAGCTCCTGGCCAGCTTGGGAATGGCAAAGCAGGGTCCCAGTGCTGCTGACTATCCTCTTTTCACTGGGGAATGGGCTGAAGAGAGTCTGGAGGGTGGGAAGACAGGAGGGGAGTTAAATATATATATATATATATGTATATAAAGAACAGAAACCCTTGAAGAGCTCACCCACCTCCATGCAAAGCTGCCAACACGTGATGCCTCCCTTCTCATTGCTACCCAATTAAAAAAAAAAAAAAAAAAAAAAGAGGACAC
>NW_010408246.1:487-2924 GCF_000710305.1 Buceros rhinoceros silvestris | reverse complement strand
AAAAAAAAAAAAAAAAAAGGATGACAGCAGCCAGAGAGGGCCAGGGGTTTAGAGCAGATCCCGATGGGAATGCAGCATGCTCCGGGTCAGCAGCCTGGAGCTGAAAAAAAATGTGAAGCTTGCTCATGCTCCAAGAACCCACCCTGGTGATTCTGCTTGCAGAGTAAAGGTGGTTGGAGGAGTTAGTTGTTCCAGAACAGATGTTCTGAGTCTGGTGCGCTTAAAGAATTGCTCCCTGACAGACCCAGGTGACGCCTTCCCAGCACAGTTGGCTTCTCCGTGTAGACAAGGGCCACCCGCAGGGCTCTGCCTCGCTCAGGGTGACAGAGCTCTGGGTTAGCACTGGGTTAACTCCAGGCAGTTCTGCTCTAGCCTGGGCTTTTGGAAAGAGAAGGTCAGAGCTCTAGCCCCTCTTCCCTGGGATGCTCCTTGGTGAAATAAGGCTGCCCAGGTGCCTCCTCCTAGGGGCTGCCAGGGAGGAGCGGAGAAGGGGAGGAGGACTTGGCAGCTCTGCTCAGCGGGCTGCAGTAAGGAAGAGGTGGGCAGATTTCTGTGGGACAAGATCTTCTTAGAGCTGTTGCTTTAAAATACGCCTTGTTTTCAGTTTTCTCTCTACATGTTTTGAATATATTTAGGGCACTTATCACCATAGCATCAGAGCACTGAAATATCCCGTGCAAGAAGCTGAGACTTCACCCCCAAAATAGCTGCCTGCTCTTTTACCAAAGCACCAGTCTCGGGTCAGCGCTTCCCTCCCTGCGATTGCCCATGACTGTGCGTATGTGCACGCGTGTCAGAGCTTTCTCGGTCCCCGTGAGCATGATGCTGTCACCTGTCATAACGCAGCGGGTTAAGGGCCAAGTCCAGGAGAGATATGTGGTGATTTTTGGTGTATTTGTCTTAAGACTTCGGTGTTGCGTCATGGGCTGAATGGTTTTGCAGGCTTCCCTGTGTGCATGGGCGCTGTGAGACCTTGCTGCTGCTTATCGTGGTGAGCAGGGCTAGGAGGGTGGGCTCGATCCAGGAAGCGCAATGTTCTGATCCCTCAACGCGAGCGGTGTCCAGCTGTTGTGAGCCCAGATGTGCAGAAAGACTTGGCGGCTTGTGAAGTCTTAAGGGACGCTGAGCACCCTTGGTTTTTCCTGGTGCTCTCGGTGTCCCCTGAAGCTCAGCGTGTCTGATGTGCCAGGCCAAAGCAGGTGCCGTCGTACCCTGGCTTTGCTGGTAGGGCCGAGGCGAGAGAAGCAGCTGCAGTCACCTCTGTCTGCTTCCTGAGCTCTTAATTTTGCAGCCCCAAATTGGAGTTCAGACTCTGCCCTGCTGCCTGGCCTAGCAAGTGATTTTATCCATTCTCTTTCCGTAGCTCCTGAAGAAAATGTCCTTCTCTGAGGCTGTGCCAGTGCCTCGGAGAGTTTCCGATGGCCAGCAGAGTTAATTTCGTGGGTTTTGTATGCAATTAACGCAGGATGTGATTTCCCAGCCGTCTTGGATGAAGCACAGCTACCGCTGTTAGCAGATCTAGCGGCTGGTGCTTGTGGCCAAGATGGGAATTGCTGGTCTACAAACCAGCAATAAAACCCAAGTATGAAAAACAAAAGCTGTTGTGCAGGAGTTTGCTGAGAGCAGCCCCAGCTCTTTGCCCCAGCCTGCTTTTCCCTGGGTTCACCGGAGGGTGCTTGAAATGGGGTCAGCTGGAAGGGAGCTGCTGCTGCCATGGCAGGGGGGTCTGTGGCACGGCGAACGCTGAATCCTGCTTCCTGTCGCGCAGACAATGCTTCATGCATCATAACGTAGGCTTAAACCCATGAATTCCACGCAGGATATTTACAGCAGCGGTATCTGAATGGGTGGGCGGTGGGAAGGAGCTGGAGCGAGCTTGTGGGCTGCCAGGAGGGAGCTGACAGGTAATTAGAGGAAACCAAGCAATGAGGAGAAGCAGGATTCAATCGCCCTGTCTGCAGAGCCTAAGTGACTGCCGTAATGGCACGTCCCTTTCCACCGTCTCTTTCCTCTCCAAATCACCTTTTAAACTGGATTCTGTGTTAAAACTCCTGGACTAAAACCAAACAGAAAAGCAAGAAACCAACCAACCTAATAGAAAAATTGGAGTGACCCCCCTCCCCGAGGGCAACGTGAACCATCAGCGGGGAACTGACTGATTTTGATTTATGGGTTCTTTATCCTGCAGAAGCAGGAAGGTAATGAACTGGTGTTCTGATCTCTCTGGGCTTTCCTGCAGCAGTAAGGAGATCAAAACAAGCTTAACCATTTCTGAAACCTGCACGCTTCCTTCCCCCTCCCCGTTCCTCCTCCGGCACCTTAGCAGTAGGCTTTTGCAACACCGAAGAACATCAGTTTTGTGGATGCCACAGACCTGCTACCGGTCTCCCTGGTGCTCACCCCAGCCCTGGGGCAGTGGAGCTCCTCCAGCTGCCCT
>NW_010408246.1:0-391 GCF_000710305.1 Buceros rhinoceros silvestris | reverse complement strand
CCATGCGCCCTTGGCACAGTGGGAGCCAGGACAGGACTCTCCTGAGAGGGGATAGATGCTGTCCTGTCCCGTCCCGCTCCCTCGGGAGCTCCCCCAGTTCTCTGCAAGTCTCAGACCTGCAGGTCCTGAGGGTGCCGGTAGCGTGGGGACATGGAGAACAGCTGCCCCTCGCCACTGGACGGAGAGCAGTGGAGGTGACGGGCTGGTGTGGGGTCCAGGGTGCTCATCCCTTGCAGGAGAGAGGAGAGGAGCAGGCGTGTGAGGGGAAGCAAGCGGAGGAGTTACCCGTCAGTTCGCAGAAATGCTGCTGTAGTTCTTCTTGACAGGGAAGGTCAGCGGCCCGGAGAGGTCCAGTGACAGCGCCTTGGGGTGCAGCGCCCGTCGCTGGTGC
>NW_010408245.1:0-4920 GCF_000710305.1 Buceros rhinoceros silvestris | reverse complement strand
AAGCCATGATGGTGGTGATGGGCTGTTCCTCATCTGCTCCATAGGGAAAGTTGTGTGTCATGGTGTTGTGTTTCTAATGTATATGTTGTTATTTGTTAGAGAAGGTGGCATAAGGAGTTATACCTTGTATGTGGAGCAGAAGTAGCTGAGTCTTATGGTGGTCTTGAAGGAACTTTGTCCCCTGCCTCTGGAAGCTGCATCAAGTAGTCCTGAACCTGACTGTTCCATGGAGTTTACCTGAAAAAAGGTAACACAGGTCTGGATTATCGAAGTTGTTATCGAACATATAGAGCAAAATTTTAGAGTACAGTAAGAGCACAACTTGAGAAATTTTGCTGAAAATGCAAAAACCCATACAGGTTTCAAGTCCAGTAGTCACCTCTGTATCTGATCATCTGCATCTGACCATCCTTACTCACATTTAGTACTATTTCAGTTGAACGTGAATGTTGCTTTAGGCATGCAGGCTGTTATCTACACCTTTCTGATTCTCCTATTGCTGAAGAGGAAGCACAGTACATGTATCAACATACTTGGTCATCCTTCACTGATCCCTAAAGTAGTTACAGAACTCTCTTGTAGTGCTGTGCTGACATGTTCTGTACAACATAGGAAAAAATGCTAAGCCCAAGTTATTATGAATACAAAATTAAAATATTTGAGACACATTGAAGCAGTAGTATGTTAGGAATATGGAATAAGTGTTGAAATTATTTTCTAAGACACTCAAGACTTAGGAAATAGGATACAAGGGCAAGATAGAGGAGCCCAAAACTATGTGATTTTATGGCAGGTATGAATGACAAATTGCATATTTGGTTATGGAAAGCTGTCCATTTTTCTCTATACAAACAGTTGGTGGCCAGTGGAGTGCTAACGTGTCACTAGAGACCAAGACAAATGGTGGAGCTAGAGATACGATATTCACCAGCAACAGTGTTGGTGTAGAAGGCTGCAATTGAAGGCTGATGCAAGTGACATGAATGAATGACTTTTTTAAACGTATTTAATTGTCAAAAATGAAAACAGTTTTGTCTTTGCATAAGAGCATTTTCCCCGCGTTTTGTTGTAGTGTTACACATGAACTGAAATAAGGTAAATAATCTTCTGTCAGATCTGTTTCTTCCCAAAGGGTTTTAAGAATTATCTCCTTGTCTGTAACACAGGTAAACTTAAAGTTCTGACTTTATTTTTTAAATCATGTATACTTTCAGAGAAAGGCATTGCCAAAATAATTTTCCATTTCTGTGAACTAAATATTTTGTCCGTTCTCAAGCTTAGCAGCAAATCCAAGGTCAAGATCAACACACAGAAATTCCACAGAGCAACACAAGCAGAAATTATGAACTGCACCTCATTCTAACTGCCGGAGGTCAAGTCTGAACGAAGCATTTGCATTTGGCATTGTTTTCTCTAGCACTGACTTCAGAAAGGTTTGTTACAGCAGAACTTTACATGTTATTTCCATGAGGGAATAGTCATATTAACATCATAATTCAGTACCACTTTATATCACACATTCTTTACTATGGACTTTATATTCCTGGGTGATCCAAAAATTATATCTCTCTGTAGCCAGTCACAGTAACTGATACATTGCGTGGATTTTCTGTATAAAACTGATGCTACATACCAACATGGTCTAGCACAAATAAAGTACAAGGGAAAAGACTGTTGCTTTCTCTGTGGTTTAATACCACTAAGACTAGAGCAACAGAGATATTTATGGCTACCCCCTAGTTATTCTTCTACCTTCATATGCCTGTCTCTTAAGAAAACAATAGTAAACTTTCCAGTGTTAATGTAAAGCTTGTGGAATGCAGTTAACTGACTGGTTTGGCTAGGTGTAGGAACAACTCCATCGGTTTCTTTGCCTCGCTGCTAAGGCAGTTCTGATAAAAAGGATTTTAGCCATCTATGTATAACTGTTGATGTCACTAAAAAAAACCCCACAAGACAAATGTAAAAGGGTAAGACTTACCCAAGACAATCTGAGGTATCCTCTCCAATCGTCTGATCTCCTTGAAAGGTAAGCCTGTACATTTATCTCACCTTGAAACAGCAACACAAGATTCTAAGTTTACTACTGTAATGGCTGTCAGATCAAATCAGGCCAGGTCATATGAGAGTCAATAAAGACTAGACATGGCTTGTCAGCACATCTGAGAGAAAACGTGAGCAAAGGGATGCTAATAAATCTCTGTTGACCCATAAGAACCCTAAGCTCAGCTATAACCTGTTGTCTCTGAGTTAAAGGATCCACTGTTGCAGCCGAATATCCTTTATCTCTGGTAGTGCAAATGTTAGAAGAGTAAATGTTAAGAGCTATTACTGGCTCTGACCAACTGTACAGATGTTTCTATTGGGAAAATCCCTGCTTTTGCTGGATTGCTTACTTTTTCTTCAGCTCTGTGCCACAAGTGTCATGCAAGACAAATAGAAAAGGGTCCAAGCACTTGACTAAGTCTTTCAAACTGCCAAAGTACTTGCAACATACTGCAACAGCTGTACTTTTCCTGGATCAAACCTCACCAATATTACAGAATCTGCTGCTGGAATAGGCTGAAAAGTGCAGCTGATGTAGCCAGACCAGAACTCCAGATCACACTCCCAGATCGGCATGTTGGCTCAGCGTTTTGACAGCAGTGCAGAAAAACAGTGATTATTTTTGTCATTAAAGGGAGTGCAGATGGTATATAGCTGGAGTACTGCTATCAAGTTCTAGCCTACGGCCCTTCTAACGTGTCAGCTAGGAATCACCACACCCCCACAGTACTCAACAATAATTTATTCTTTATACTATCACAAGTCACATTCTGTCTCCTAGAAGCTTTCGTTCAAGGACTCCACAACAAATTCAGCTAGGCAAATGCTAATTTCGTTGTAACTAGTAAATAGAGATTGTAGCTGTCTTCAAAACCGGAAGCAGAACAGGATTTTGCCATCAGAAAGATGAAGGGAGAGGACAACCATTGGGCTGGCCTGCAATGGGAAAAGGAGGGTAAGGAACAGGCCTGACTGAGAGCCAGGCTGAGCATCTTGTAGAGTGATGCTGGCAGTTTCTCATGTAGAGGAGGATTAAAAAGTTTTCAGCTGTGGTGGATAGACCTAGGCCAGAAGCCAAGCACCCACAGAGCCTCTAACTCATCCCACCCTTCTCATTGGAATGGGGGACAAAATAGGAAGAGCAAAAGCCAGAAAACTCATGGGCTGAGGTAAAGGCAGTTTGATAGCTGAAGAAAAGAAGAAGTAAACAAGTGGTGCAACGGCAATCACTTACCACCTCCTGCAAGCAGAGTGATGCTCAGCCAGTCTCTGAGCAAAGGCCACCTTGGAGGAAAAAGCCCTCACCTCCTTCTTGCTCTATCCCATGTTTTATTGCTGACATGATATTATGCAGCATGGGATATCTCTTTGGTCAATTCAGGTCAGCGGTCCTGCTGTGTCCCCTCCCAAGGCCCAGCCTGTTCACTGGCAGAGGGGTTAGAGTGGGAAAAAGAAAGCTGGGACACTGTGCAAACAATGTTTAGCAATAGCCAAAAACACTGGTGGGTTATTAACACTTTTTAGCCAAATCCTAAACACAGCACCGAACAGGATGCAGGATCCTCCTGCCCAGTCAGATCCAATACATCAGCTTAGGCAAAACAACTCCTCTTAACTTTTAGCTTGAGTAAAAGAAAAAGGAAGAAAATTGATGTCTTCCTTGGTAACACATTGACTAAAGTGTTTGAAGCAAATGGGCAATTTGGGAATGATATTACTACACAATTAATCAGAAGACTGGCATAGTATATTGAAGTGCTAATCCATCATTTCCTGACTTCATTAAGAAATGATTATTCTGCTTAAGAAAGTTAGGCTTTATGGTTACCAACAAAAGTTTGAGCTTGGGATCGTACAGAAGTATGCTATATATATAAACAATTCAGAAAGTCTGAAACTGTACCCTCAAGAAAAAAATCACTCACTCTAACCGGGACACAGTCAAGGACTGTTGGTGTATTCCTACCCAACGTCAGTTTTATGTATGATAAACTGCACAGCATTGTACCATGGAAATTGGTCTTCAGTGCTTTACACCAACCATTGCTTATTAACCAAAGGACTTGAAACACCAATACAAAACCTGCTAAAATAAAGTAGATATAGTTGTGGGATTACAGCTCTTCAGACCAGGAATCCAGTATTCCTAAAGGGAAAGAAAGGTGCCTCATAAAGTACTGGTGACTGTAGTTAACCAAAGCAGGGAAAGAAAAGTCATTAAATAATGGAAACCAGTTTCATCAGGCAGGATAATTAAAAGTGCAGACAATGAGCTCCTGTTCTGTAGATTGCTTAATGGTGCAAGATCACAGCCATAGGTGGAAGGTGAAGAAATACAAAATTTCCACAAAGAGAAGTATAATTCCTGTGCAATATATATCTTAAAGTCATCAGAGGTCCAAGAAGGTGAGAACAGACACCATAAAACTTAACTTGACAGACAAACTGCTGCTAGATGAGAAACCAAGGACTTTTTGATAAGAGGGATCTGACAGTAAAAACAACCTTTCTCTTCTAGTGCAGCCATCTCAGGGTGTTGCAAAAAGGGGGAATAAATCCGGTCTTACAAGGCCGATATCGAAACAAGCAAATCAGGGACACAAATAACAACAGTTTATTTACAATGCGACACACACAAGTTCTTTTGGATTGCTATTGATAAATTAAGGAACTATAAGGCAGTGATAGCTTAGTTACCAGAGAAATAGCCAAACACCATAGGTCCAGTACTGAAGAAGCTACAACCCACCTGTTGTAGGCTCGACCGCTTGGTAAAATAAGCCTGTCAGATGCACGAATAGCACAATACAAACAAGTACAATTGCGATTATATACAAATAAAATACACTCAGGGAGAAAAAATGTCACTCAGGC
>NW_010408244.1:2682-2962 GCF_000710305.1 Buceros rhinoceros silvestris | reverse complement strand
TTACAGCCGCTACAAGGTGGGTGCTGGGAGAAGGTCCGGGGTGGGGAGTGGGGGTGGGGAGCAGGCAACCCCTGAGCTCCCGGTTGTCCCCGCAGAAGCTGCAGCAGGAGCTGGAGTTCCTGGAGGTGCAGGAGGAGTACATCAAGGACGAGCAGAAGAACCTCAAGAAGGAGTTTCTCCATGCGCAGGAGGAGGTGAAGAGGATCCAGAGCATTCCCCTGGTCATCGGGCAGTTCCTGGAGGCCGTCGACCAGAACACGGCCATCGTGGGCTCCACCAC
>NW_010408244.1:1869-2425 GCF_000710305.1 Buceros rhinoceros silvestris | reverse complement strand
AGGAGTGGTGGGGCCTTGGGGATGGATGTGGAGGGTTGGAGATGGCCATGAGGGATCAGGTGTGGTGGGGGCGTGGGGATGGATGTGGAGGGTTGAGGGTGGTCATGGAGTGGTCAGGCATGGTGGGAACGTGGGGATGGAGCTGGACCTGGAGGGCTGGGTATGGCCCCCACCAGCGTGGCAGTGGGATGGTCAGGTGGGTGGGGACACTGAGGTGGGTGAAGGGTTGAGGGTGGTGGCCATGAGGGGTCAGGAGTGGTGGGGACGTGGGGATGGACGCGGAGCGTTGGGGTTGACCATGGGGTGGTCAGATGTGATGGGGCCCTGGGGATGGCCATGGAAGATCGGCGGTGGCCACAAGGGGCCACGATGGGCTTGGGGACGATGCGGGTGGGGGTGACCCGCGGGAGACACCCCGTCCTGGTTCTCCTGCAGGTTCCAACTACTACGTGCGGATCCTGAGCACCATCGACCGGGAGCTGCTGAAGCCCAACGCCTCGGTGGCCCTGCACAAGCACCGCAACGCGCTGGAGGACGTTCTCCCGCACGAGGACGA
>NW_010408244.1:1377-1659 GCF_000710305.1 Buceros rhinoceros silvestris | reverse complement strand
TGATGCTGCCGTCGGGTGGCCCCCCACCACCGATCACCACCCACCACCTGGGGCCACCACCGTGTCCCAGGGAACGGGGTTTTGTGGGGGCGGTGGGACCAAGGGGAGGTTCTCAGCGGGGTTATGGGTGCTGCCAGGTTGGGTTAAGGGGAGACCAGGGATCTCCAGGGTGGGCCTGGAGGGCGGAGAGCAGCAGGACGTGGTCCAGGTGGCGGCCAGAAGGGCCTTGGTGGCGGGTGATGTGTCTTCGGTAACGCCGGCGGTGGTGGGACCCAGGGGGTC
>NW_010408244.1:564-1197 GCF_000710305.1 Buceros rhinoceros silvestris | reverse complement strand
GCGGCGGGCTGGGGCTCTTCTGCAGAGGAACCTGCAGGGCTAGAGCCCAGTGGTGGTCGGCAACTGGACAACGTGGTCCACCCGCAGAGGGGGTGGGGCTTCATCCTTGGAGCCGCCCAACCGTCACCTAGACGAGGTCCCAGGTGACCGGATCTGGTTGGTCCCAGGTGACTGGGCCTGGTGGGAGATGTTCAGGAAGGGAGGTTGGTCCAGTCGCTGTCCTGTGAGGATGGAGCCATGACCAAGGGTGGTGGGTCTCCATCCTTGGAGCCACCCAACCGGCACCTAGACAAGGTCCTAAGTGACCGTCTGTGGTTGGAGATGCTTTGGGCGGGACGTTGGACCACACCTTGTCCCACAAAGGTGGACCCATGGGAGAGGGGTGGGTCTCCATCCTTGGAGCCACCGCCTGGACCCGGTGACCAGATCCGGTTGGGGCTGTCCTGCGGTGGCCACGGTTCCTCCTCAGTCCCCTCCAAGGGACCTCCGTGGCCACTAGATGGGCCCGGCTGGGGGGTCCCCGCTGACGCCCCTCCCCACCTCGCAGACCAGAAGCCCGACGTGATGTATGCGGACATCGGGGGGATGGACATCCAGAAGCAGGAGGTGCGGGAGGCCGTGGAGCTGCCCCTC
>NW_010408244.1:0-207 GCF_000710305.1 Buceros rhinoceros silvestris | reverse complement strand
ACCACACCACAGGTGGGACAACAGGGCGGCTGGAGGGGTCCTTGGGGTGCTGGGAGCACCCATGGGGGGGTCCTTGAGGTGCTGGGGGGGTCCTTGGGGTGATGGAGAGGGTTCCTTAGGGTGGTGGTGAGGTCCTTGAGGGGCTGGTGGGGTCCTTGGGGTGCCGGGTCTTTGAGGGGGTGCTGAGATCCTTGGGGTCCTTGAGGT
>NW_010408243.1:0-211 GCF_000710305.1 Buceros rhinoceros silvestris | reverse complement strand
GTCCTGTCCCTGTGTCCCCAATGTCCCCTCATGTCCATGGCCCTCATCCCCATGTCCCCGATGTCCCCCCAATGTCCCTCCTACCCATGTCCCCACCCCAGTGTCCCCATCACCTGTACCCGTGTCCCCCAGTGTCCCAAATGTCCCCTTGTCCCTGATGTCCCCCACTGTGTCACCAGTGTCCCCATCATCCTGCCCCTGTCCCCCAATG
>NW_010408242.1:0-875 GCF_000710305.1 Buceros rhinoceros silvestris | reverse complement strand
GCCTGCAGCTCCAGGTAGGTCCCTGGAACAGAGTCAGCTCCTCGGAGGCCTGGAAAACATTCCCCGTGCCACGCAGGGCTCGGGGTTTGGCCAGGACATCGGCTGCAGCCAACAGACCCCCTCCAGGCCTGCCGAACGATTTACATCCTCCTCGGGGACGTCACGCACCCCGTTCCACAGGCGATAAATCAGGTTCGCCACCAGCCCCCGGCGAGCTCGGCAGCGGTGGCCACCAGGCAGCGGCACGCGGCGTGCCCGGGGCCGCAGCAACGGGGAGACCATTTTAGGCAATGTGTGAGCAGCGGAGGAGACGATTCAGGGCTCCCCACATCTAACACCTCTGTCGGTTGATGCTGGGCTGGCACCAGGTCTAGAGCCGAGCTGCGCGGCCAACTTGGGCAAGGGGGGCTGCTGGAGGGGCTCCCGGGGGAACAAACGCGTTCAGGCATCAGGTTCTGGCACGATGAGCAAGGGAGGAGCAGCGTGGAGCACGCGCAGGAGGGAGGCAGGTCTGGGGGCTCTGAGCGTCCCCGCAGCCACGGTCGGGGCGGTCACCCACACATCTGTGAGCGTGGCAACCTCTGGAGCCCCTCGAGTCCCCTGACCCTGCGCTCCAGCCTCTTTGGCAGGAGCCACGCTCCGTCTGGCTGCGGCATGGTGGGGAGGGACGGGGCGTCGCTGGCAGACAGCAGCGTGCAGGGTCAGTCTGGGCGAACAGCAGCGGGCACCGGCCCTCGGCCGAGGCTGGCGATGGCGTGACAAAATGACACTTTCAAGAAATACGCTGTTTGCTCCAGGAGAACATTAAGCAGATTAGGTTTTGCCGTTGCTTAATTCGCCAGTGGCCAGGAACCATAAAAGGGTATTGCTGGAGG
>NW_010408241.1:6848-7057 GCF_000710305.1 Buceros rhinoceros silvestris | reverse complement strand
GGCGGAGCGGCCTTCGCGGGCGGCACAGGGCTCCAGCGGCCTCATCGAGAAGGAAAAAGCCGTGTAGGAGCACACTGGAAGAAGCATCAGCCTCCCCGGTAGAAGCTACAGACCGTTTAAAGGCAAAAATAAAACTAGACGAGGCAATTATTCTCCAGGCAGTTTTAATAAAGCACAGGTTATTATTCCCCCCCCCCCAAAAGTACAAT
>NW_010408241.1:2901-6654 GCF_000710305.1 Buceros rhinoceros silvestris | reverse complement strand
TCCTGCTGTCCCCTCTGCTTTGAAGCCATCCAAAAACAAAAGCACCACAGACTGAGGAGATAGAAGCCGATGACCAGATTTACAGATTTTATTCAGATTTAGGCACTTGTTAAGAAATACTTTTCTGTATGTACAACATAAGAAACGCCGGGGCAAAGCACAGCATCTGTCACTGGGCGGGAAGCGGCTGCGCCATGTGCATGGCAGGGGCCGGCATGGGCCACCCTTCCTGGTGGTTCTGCAGCAGCCGGTACAGCTGCTTCAGATGAGCCACGATGTTGTCCTTGATGTCGGGCGTAGAGATCTGGAGCCGCACGCTGCCGCTGTCAAAGGAGCGCGTGAAGTCCCCGGAAAACATTTCGTAGATCATCCGGGCCACAACGGGAATGACCTGTTCGAGAAGAAGTCAGCTGGCTTAGCCCAAGGGTCAGGCAGGATATTCCTGCTCTTTTGCAGGAATCCCCTGCCCTGGGTGCAGGGGGTGGTTTCCACAGGAACCTAAAGCGCGCTTACAGACTGGTGCTACTCGGCAGAGGTAGCATTTCTCTCTGCCATGACAAAACCCACCAGCCTTACTGGGGTTTCCCAGTGTCAGGAACCACAACCAAGAAAAGCAGGTCTCTGGTATCCGCGGGCACGGGCCGCAGCAAGGCTGGCACGTGTCACCTTGGAGCCTCAGCTCCTACCTGAACCACAATCAGCTTCCTCTCCCTGGGTTTTCCATCGGGCCATTCTTCTCCAAAACAGAAGTAGATCTCGTAAGGTGGCTGTTTCTCAACTTGTCCTTTCTGATGGGCAATGAGCTCTAGGAAGAAAAGCAGAACTCTGCAGGGTCGTCCTTTTTCGGTTAGACACACTCAACACATCCCACCTCATTACACTATCCCAGGTCTTACCTACACGCTGTCCTTTGTCACCTCTTACACACACACAGTTACAGCTTATTTCTTGCTCCCAGAAGTGCTCAAGGCCCTCCGATATTTTTCGGAGCATTAAATGAGTGTACATTCACCTTATTCTGATGCGCACCTGCTCCGTGGGCCGTTGAGGACGGGGAAGCAGTGTCCCCTACCCACATCCCACAGGGGAGCAAACGCACTGGTGCCTCGAGGCTGAGCCCCAGCACAGACCACCCTTTCCAGCAGCACCAACAAGTGACTGGACCGGTACCCAAAACCATTTTCCAGAACCAGACGTTACCTACCACTTAGGAATGTTTCCAGGCAGAAGAGTTTGACTTTCTTTTGCCTCTCGATCAAATTTGGTGTGGTGGAGGAAGGCGCACAGGGACCAGACCAGTACACCTTGCACTGGCAGAGCCGGACAGCGTAGATGGCATGGCCACTGACCTCCAGGATCAGTCCTCTGTCCATAACATCCAGCAGCCGACTTGTGAAGATCTTCTGCCTTTCGTTGGTGATTTGCTCTGTTCCTGGAAACTTGACTTGCTCCAAACTAATAGGCCCGAAGAGCTCTTCCTGGTCTGGCATCGGACCCAGCTCGCCGTAGAAGAGTCTGCATCCCTGTGGGTTGCTTACAGTCGCCGTCGCTCCAGTCTCCTTTCCTCGATATTCGAACTTGATTTCTAGGTCTGTCACTGAGAGAGAAACTGTCAGTATGGCTTTTCCTGGAGCTCAGCATGCTCTGCATCGCAGCAGAGACATCCCACGTGATCCATGCTACCGTCTCGGGGATGCTTAAACTACACACAGTTCTCCGTGCTATCGAGCAAATGCCACAGAAAAAAAGTCAAACCACCTTGTTTTTAAAGTACAACGACAGAAGCACCACAAATCCATGTACGTACTTGGCAGAGAGCTGATCCAGAGCTCAGGGCTGCTGAAGAAGTCGTGCTGCAGCGCGGGCTGGGGCATTTCCATACCTATAGGTTCATCTTTTGGCCACACAGCTTCAGGGCTGCAGTTTTCTGTACTGGCTGGAGCCATTGGTGAGTCTACAACAAGAAAACGATTCTTCAATAAACCAAGATTTTATTTCAAGCATGCAGTAATTTACAATTGGTCTATGTCACCAACCATTGATATTAAGAAATGGAAATGTCTCTTGAATAGGGACGTGCTGAGATTGATTCAGTTCTTCCTCCTCTTCATCATCCAGATCATTATCCTTTTCATCCCACGGAACTGAGCCAGTGGAACCTGCAAACAAGCACATTCTTGTGGGCAGTCGATCACTCCACAACGCATTTTCTTGAAGAACCAGGTAATCTGCATACTGGCTCTGCACAACACCGGAAATTTATTTGTGTATTTTCTGAGTATAAAAGAAGGAAAAATCTGATGCGTACAACATATGGTTGGCAGTTTCATATGCAGTTCTAGCAAGCTAAGGATAAACTATGGCCAGCCCTGGGCTGTTCAGCAGAGAACAGGCAGCAGTGCAGAGCTTTACTTAGGTCAGTACAGGTACACTACACTTCAAAGTCCTCCTCATCTAAGTACGGCGGGGCTGTCGCAGGGCAGCTGCTTTCTGCTGCACACAATGGCAGCTTGAGAGTTAACGCTGCAGAGGGAAAGGAACTCGCGTTGGACAATCGCCTGCTCAGTAACCAGCCCCGTGTCAGCATGGCCCTCACCTGGATTAATGATTGATCCCTGGGACTGCGGAATATCGCACACCTCATAGATTTTAATAGGATTCATGGGCACCTCCTTGGTGCCATCATACATCAAATTAAATTCCCGGCTTTTGTTAAGAGCACATCGGAGCTGGGCTTTCCACTTCGCAGGGTCTGGCTCATCCACTCCTTCCTGGTACTTTCCTGTTTCCACAGCCCATGCCTGGGGACAAAGTACACTGTGCTCAGTCCAGCCCTCCCGACAGAGCAGCTTTTATCAGAAATCAAACTTCCAAACAAATGCACTGTAGAACCCGCCTCTTGCGGAAGTCTCAACTACAGCTCTTCTGACAACAACAATAGAAGTTCCTGTTTTCATAGTTTTTCTCATTAAAAGAAGGGGGAGAAAAAAAAGATGTAAATCCAAATTTCCCAAAACTGTTAGCAAGTCTGCACATGCATCTTCATAGTAGTTAAGGAAATATAAACAGTCCAGGACTGTGCACTGGGTTTTTCTGGGTCTCTCGGGTTCAATACCAAAAGTCACTTTTGAGAGGGAGCCTCATGCTGCACGGGAGGAATGGGCTCCGTTAACAGAGTGGAAGGGCAGCTACAGGCACCCCACGGGCTCGCTCCCTCCACCCCAAAATCAGACTATCAGTCCAAGATCCCTCCAAGGCAGAGGTCAGAAATTCTTCTAAGGAGTGCAGAAGTTATAATGAATCTCTTGGGACCGCAGTGATGAGTACTGTAAGTTTGTGGTGGATCTCTTAGGATTTATGTAATGGTATTTAATGGTTTGCTGCTAAGAACAAACCAACAACCACATCCTAAAGCAAGCAGATCTTTCAGAGCCCATACAATCAGACATCATCCGGCCTTTGGTGGTCAGAAAGGGTTAAAGAACTCAACACTATCTCAGGCAGTGCCAAGTTTGGCATCCAGATGCACAAAGTGGCTTTTCTGAGGTCAAAAAAATAAGACAAAATGTGCCTGGAAACAGCTCCTGTGATGCCTGTCCAGCTCCTGGGCCAACAATCCACCCCTTTGTTTAAGGGCCGTGGTGTACAGGAGCCTTCCCCTCCCTCACCTTGAAGATGGTGTTCTCCTCCTCGTGCTGCGGGCTGTGCCGAGTCGCGTGCTTCCAGGGGATCTGGAAGCGCTTTGCCTCGCGG
>NW_010408241.1:0-2800 GCF_000710305.1 Buceros rhinoceros silvestris | reverse complement strand
GGTTCAGCCAGATGAGGCCAGGGTACATACCGCTGTCTACCTGGGCTACCAGCCACGGCTTCAAGCGAACTCTCCGTGGGTGCAACGCCATTGTCTGAAAGACAGGAGTAATACTAGACCAGCTGCTAAGGGTTAGTTGAGATTCACCTGCTTTAAAAAAAAAGGAATTCATTAAAAAGGGCCCTATGTTGTTACTGCACATTGAAACCACCACCGCAGGTTCATCTCAAGGATCTTTCTGCCAGGAGCAGTTATGAACACATCACAAAGTGGGGACTGCAATCGTTACAAGAACAACAACTCACTAATAAATACTCCAGCAAGCAGAGACGGCACGCTGTGTTCACTGAGCGCGGAGGGCGAGCCCCGATCCAGCTGAGCTGTAAACGCTGCGCAGGAGACACACCATAGACAAGCCACAGCCAGAGCAGGCAGCGGTGCTCCAAAAGCCTCCACGCACTCCTCAGCGAAGGCCTGTCTGATCCGGTCCTTCAGCCCCCCGACTGGCAAACTCACGTTTGCCGAATCAGAAAGGTTTGCCCCAACTGAGGTAAAGGTGGAAGCAGCAGGCCGAAGTGGGAACTGCTTTATCACGAACAGACGTTCCCCTGGAAGTCTTTAATGGCTTTTTCTCGAGTGCTCCCAGTGCAGAATAACCATTCACAACCACCGCTGACCTGTAACAACCAGGATGTTTATCCAGAAGGACACGAACTGCCCACACTTCGCTGATGTTGACTTAATGTTTAGGGTTTCTAAAAAACAATGCGGCAGAAACTGTTCAACTCCGCTGTTGTTCCAGGAGCCCCATGTTGCTGCTACATTTGCAGCCAACCAACAGTATTTTTCTTGTGCAGAAAAGATACGAAGCCAAATGAACAAAACGAGTGACTGTCCCTCTGCAAGAAGAGGCAGCGTTTGTATCTTTGGATTTTGGGAGGGGACTTCTACGCTGTACGTGTGTTTAGTAGGTGTATCTCCCATATTCCTTGGTAAATCTTTAAACAGATGGAAGATTTTACTCATATTCCCACTAATAAAGCAGTAAAACCTTCACCACGAGCCCTGAACACTGCTGCAGGAGTTTCAAAATGTGTCTAGTGGCAGAGACAGAGAAGATTAAAAATCCTCTCCAAGAACTAGTCTAGGAACAGGTTTTATTTGTTTAAAAACCTGCAGACCCCTTTCAGATGCAAGTATTCACACAAAATTAAACTGAACACAACTTATTCTATCTGTTAAGCAAAGAAAATGGTCAGATTCAGTTGCAAATTATCTTTAAATAATAGTTTGAAAACGTGCTTCATCAAGGACCTGGGTGCATTAGCAGAACTGCTTCCAGGAGCTGCCAAGGAGCAGAGAGCAATCTCCAACATTACTCCTGTGCCCTGAAGCGCTGCCAGGTTAGTTATCCTCGTGGAAAACGCTGTCAGAATTCAGCTTTCAGTAGCGTGTTTGTGAAGACACAAAGTCCAGCTTAATCCCGGACTTGGAATTGAGATTAAAACCATGTAACAATTTCCCTTGTGAAGGATAAAAACAAAGGAACTTCTCATCATCCCAGAGATCCAAACTAAAGCTCATTTCCACAGCCTCCTTCACACCTCGCCTTACGAGCGGTCCCCCTTGCTTCCAGTGACATACACTGTGTACACGCAAGACCAGGAGTAAACTCTAACCCCCACACCAGGGAAAAAAATTCAAAGGGAATAAATGTGGTCACACGGAGGGTGTGCTGGTGCTGCCGGAGGAGTCGGAATTGTCCCCGGTCACAGACAGCGCCTGTCTATACGGACAGCACAATGCTTTATGGCCACTTATCACCAATGACTTGTTGACACAATAACCGAGAGCAAATCGACTTGAAGCCACTGCTCAGCACAGACGGTGAGTCAGCCTCTTACAACCTTCAACTTCCATCCAGGGAGGTCCACTAACGCCAGCGGCTGCTCGGGGAACGTCTTCGCTCTATTAACTGGATTTGCCAAGGGAACCCTGGCCCTCGCTCAAGACTCCTCAGTGCACACACACCCAGGAACCCTCCAGTTTGCCTTATTCCCTCTCAAACTGGCGGCTGCGTTGGGGGTAATTAGCCCGTCCCTGCACTGCCAATGCTTCTCTGGTCAGTGATGTAATTATTGCCTCCACCCCCATTATTATTAACCAAGTCAGGCATTGTCCTTGGAGGGGAGACATTCACCCCAACAAGAACAACTCAAGGAAACTCGGGAACAAGCAGACATTCTGCAGCCACTTCCCTGACGGGCGCAGACGAGTGACCAAGGTCAGGGACAGCCGCGGTCAACTGCGGTGACTCTGAGGGCTCCGGCACAGCGCCAGCGTGACAACACGCAGCACACCAGGAAAACGCGACCTGGAGCGCGTCAGCCTTGCTGCACAGATGTTTTCGCCCTCCGCCTGCACACCCAAGTGTCTCAGTGCTCCTGCTCCACCCCTCACAAAGCCTCTGAAGAAGGAAGAGGTCTCCTCCGGGTTCATCGCTGTGATACCACAGACCCTGTTCCTTGCCCATTACCTTTGATTACATTTTCCTGTATTTCGTATTCATCCTGCAATCAGTTTTTCAAAGACGAGCGGCTCAACCCTTAACACCAGCCTTCCCTCAGAGAAACCGGCAGATTTTCCACCCAAGCATCCAACACTTAACACCTCCCCACAGCGGGACCCTATAGCTCCCACCTTTCAGAGACCTGGACATCTCTCTTCTCGCAGCTGCCCCCCGCTCCCCTGCCCTGCGCAGGTTGAGGGACCCACCTGGAGCACAAGGAGCTCCTATAAC
>NW_010408240.1:1545-1760 GCF_000710305.1 Buceros rhinoceros silvestris | reverse complement strand
AGCAACTCGGGGTGGGGGGAAAAAGAGAATTTTGGGGATGGGGCATGGACGGGTCGAGCAGGTCTGTTTCCTCGGCTGAATCCCGAACACCGGATGGAGGCTCCGGCCCGGGGTCAAGTTGACGTTGGTCAAGGTGCTGCCGTGAGGCGGGCGGCCATAAACCAGCGGCTCCGGTTGGGTTTGGCTGAGGCAATGGCGGAAATAACGAGCATTGG
>NW_010408240.1:1025-1405 GCF_000710305.1 Buceros rhinoceros silvestris | reverse complement strand
AATAACGAGAATTGGGTAAAACCTCGTCGATCCGGAGGTTTTTGCCGCCCCCCATCGAGCCGGGATGGAATTTCGCACCAAATCCTGGAATTCAGGCATCGCCGCCAGCCGGCCCCAAAGGCTCCGTCGGCCCCTTCCAGCCAACATCGAAGAACCAAAGGAAAAAAAGTTCATTTCTACTAAAAACATGCAAAACGATGCTCAACGGGGCCAAACTCCCCGCGAGGAAGAGGAGGATCATGGGGAGACCCCAGCTGAGGCTGCTCCCATCCTCCCCCGTTCTTCTGGGAGGTTCCTTGGATTTTTGGGGGGGGTTCAGCTCCTCGTGGTGCCCTTTGTCCTGGGCAGCTCAAAAATTCAACTCACGTTGGGTTCTTATT
>NW_010408240.1:475-854 GCF_000710305.1 Buceros rhinoceros silvestris | reverse complement strand
CTTGGGCAACCTCCTCGTTGCCCAACCCAGTGGCGCTGCCAACATCTCACCGGTGGGCTCAGCCCAGTTTAACTCTGCGATCCTGGCCCAGTTAAAACCAGCTTGAAGTGACAGCTCCTGCTCAAAGCGAAGTGGAAGGTTGCCAGTGGAAGAATCCAGAAGAAGGTGGGAAGAGCCTCGACTCATCCCTGACGCTGGCGGCAGGAGGGTGAAGTGACAAGCGACGAGAAAACTCCGTTTTAAATCCTCATTCCTCGAGATTTGCCCCAATGCCAGAAAATTGAAGAGGTTTTTATGGGTAAAAACCTGTTTCTTTCATCCTTCCGCAGGGTGCAAGTGGTTCTGGTGCCGACGGGTTTGCCGTCTCCTTTCAGGGAAA
>NW_010408240.1:0-275 GCF_000710305.1 Buceros rhinoceros silvestris | reverse complement strand
TTCACAGGAAGGGGGAGCTGCCAGTGCGGGGAAAAGCTCCCAGAAAACCGTCGCGTGGGGCCAAAGAACCGTCAGCGCCAACGCCGGGATGTCGCGGGGAGCCTGAGGCGGGGCGGCGGGAGGGAGGTTCTCGTAACGACCCCAAAAAAACCAGAATTCAAGACGGAGCCAGGGCTGAAAACGTGTTTATTTGTGCAGGGGTGGGGCGGGGGCGGAAAAGACGCGGCGTCTAACCTGTGGCCGTCTCGTCGCTGTCGGAGGAGCTGGACTCGCTG
>NW_010408239.1:10722-11141 GCF_000710305.1 Buceros rhinoceros silvestris | reverse complement strand
CCGGTCACGGCTGAAGGTGGATGGCTGCGTTTTTTATTTTTAATGGCCCGAGGCGGTGGATAAAGCACTGGGAAGTTTTGCAAGTGAAAGGCTTACAGTGTTTCTTCCCAGATGAACTTGCCTTGCCTTGCTTTGCCTTGGCTGGTGGTGGCTGTCGTATCTTACTCAGAGACCAGCTAAAAACTGTGCTGTCTGTTAAGGCTCTATGCGATCCAAGCATGTTGCAGTAATGTGGAATAATCAAAGAGAGCTTCCTTCAAAGTTATGTATATATGATTTTTACAAATGTAAACACTTGTAAAAGTAGAGATTTAGTCAAATCCATAAAACTCTGGTACACCCTGGCTGTGGAGTTGTCACGATGCGTTTGCATTCTTCTTTGGAAATCTGGATGCACAAGAAATTCAGTGAAACCAGCA
>NW_010408239.1:0-10618 GCF_000710305.1 Buceros rhinoceros silvestris | reverse complement strand
GAATGGACTGGGCAACACTCGGACTGCCTTACTGCTTCACTGCTAGACCGGAATGGTTACCCCAGGTCATTAGGTACTGCCGACAGCTGTACCACAGACCTCTAGTTTTGAAATGCCTGCAGGGCGTACCCAAGTTTTCTACTAAAAGCTTGAGGTTTTTAGAAAAGATGAAACTTCAGAACAATACTGGGCCAGGTGAAGGGTGGATTGACCGAAGGCATCATAAATAGTAGAATGTCTTTTTTAATAAAATTTCCAGTGATCCCAATGTGCCCTTTTTCCCCTACAAAGAATAAAAACGCCTGTCAGACCACATTTGGCTGAGCCAGAGAATTCCTTCCAGTGCTGGACGGGACAGTTAGTGTAGCCCTCAACTCATTATCAGAATATAGCAGCAAGACATTGGAGAACTGCTGAATACCACCTAGAGCAGCCCCCCTTTAACTGTCACTTGTGCGTTAAAAGAAAGGAATAAAAGTTCTTCTGGTTATGTAGGTGACTGCTGGAACTCTAAAATATGGTAATGGCACAGTCTGTAGGTGTAGTGTAAACAGATCCCTTACACATACATCAACACAAACGTCTTTCTTTGTAGAAAAACATCTGCTTGTTTTCCTGTCCTCTCCAGAAGCTTACTGGTACAAGGTTAGAACAGCTTAGACTTCTTTGCCAGCTGCCCCATTTGGAAGACCATTCTTGTGTCTTTTGTGAGGAAATTAGAAAGCTTTTAATTTCTGATCTGTTAAATTATAGTTGTGTGTAGCACATTGTCATAACTTGAGCTAACAGCAATCTTTAGCTTGAACGGGAATTGCTGCAGGAAGTGCAGTACTCAGTGGAGTATATTTTACAGAGCAGTTGGATAAACTCTATCATCTTTAGCCAAGCAAAGTTTTGTAAGGAGCTATAGCAATTTTTGATATAAATCTGTTCAGCTGTACTGCTTCACACCAAAGATTCACCTGATACAGTATGCTCTTCAGCAGCGATACTTCCCCCAGCACTCCTCCAGCCTCTATTTTCAGCGCAGAGGCTTCCTGAGCCAAGTGGAATTTCTCAGTTTTTCTTCCATGAACATCTTGAGCTCTTGATGTGCTCACGTAAACATCAGCATCCTTCCGTGAGGATTTCCATACCTCCCTGCTCTGCTCATTCTTCCTATGTTGCTTCCATGTGATGAGTTCTCAGCGTACAGAAAAGATTATTGGTCCCTAAATGCGTGATTTCACATGTTGTACTATTAAATTCCGTTTTCTGGCATTCCAACGCAGAAACCAATGAGCTCTCCTGTATACTCACCCAGTCCTCTGAAGTCACATCCTCTTTTAGTGTTGTTTTGCTCAACTAAATAAGCTGGATTGTTTGTCCAGTGCCTTAAACAGGGCTGTAGTTCCTTTCTGCGCCTCTTGCAACATGAAGTCGTCTTTGTTGCATGTGTGAACAGAATCGCATGTTGGAGTGAGTTTTTCTAGGACTCTCAACGAAAGTGCTTTCTTGGCTCTGAAAATTTCTCAGCATTCTGTATTTTAGGTTGTTTGCCTCTTTGGGGAAGATGCCCGCACTGACAGCACGTGTGATTGCTGCCAATTGCCTGATACATCCAGATCTTTCTTTTCCTTTACTGCTTTCACTTTCAGGGCTGTCATTTTTATTAGGAAGCCATGTATGAAGCTGTGTTCTAGTTCTTCCCATTTATGCGCATCCACATCGTCCTGGATGTTTTTCTCTGTTCTGATTGTTCTTCAGGTTTTCTTGATAGTGACAAACCCCATTGGCACAGTCCTGCCTTTTAGCCTAAAATCACAAAATAAAACATTAAATAAATGATGTATAAGCTGATTTTTCTGGATTTCCATTTAGCAGTTTTAGTAAATTCTCACTATTTCTTTTCCATCTTACTTGCAACTTAAATAGCTTGTCCTAAAGAGAGAATGAGATAGCTTTTTATCCACTTTGAGGTCTTTCCACATATATGGCCTCAGCATCTTTGTTACTATTAATCAAACAAAGGCATAGTGTGATCAGCTATACTCAATGTAGAGACCAATTAGAAAAGGTTGCAATTTGGTCACCATTGTGAACTATTAGACTTTTTCATCCGTGTGACTGACTTCCTCTTTTCTTTGAGTGACAAAAATGTGTAAAACCAGCAATTTCACTTTTTTTGAAACAAAATTTCAATTTACTTGGTATGGCACCTTCGATCTATTTTAAGAGCAGTATGGATTTAGGCATGGTCATAGGACTGGATGGTTCTTTGTTGGAAAGTATTGTGGATGTTGTGTTTTCTGACTTTGAGTGGAGAGGGCACCTTGCACTACTTTCCCCCCTTTATCTTTTTTGTTTGTTTTCTCTGATGTTTTTAAAACTATGTGGAGTTTGTTGGGTAACTGCTCTCTGTTACAGGAGGCAGAAAGGTTGTCGTTGCTGAGTGTGTGTGGAAATGAATGAGGACTTGACAACGCTTACTCTGGCTTGTAGTGGTTGGGTTGCTGATGTGAAGCGGTTGTTTGTGGCAGACTCTTTTTGGGGGAGGCGACATGACATGCAGAGAAAATGGTTACTGATGGACAAACAGCACATGTACACATAAAGTGCAGGCTTTCCTTTCCATTTGCTCATCATTTTTTCTGATCATCTGAAAGACTTAGAGAAGTTGGAAAGCTTTGAAAGTCTGGAATGCTTTTTTTTTTTTTTTTTTTGTTATATTCTTAAAGCTTTGAAAGACTGAGATGAGTATTTATGTGAAAGGATCCATTCTTCCAGTACGGGTTACTGAACTAGCTTGTATTAAAGTATGTTAAAAAAGCGTACTGCTGCTATAGAGGTTGTTGGAGAATGCTGCAGTGATATCGCCATCTCAAAGGTAGTATTGCATTCAAACTGTAGCCTAAAGAACAAAAAAGTGGAAATCATCACTTAAATATCTGAAGCTAACCCTTTTATTTATTTTTTAAATCAATTTTTAGTCCAGCTTGGCCTCTTCTTTGGGTAACAATGGATGTGCAAGAGACCAAACTTACTATGACATTGCTACTGCTTATAGCAACAGTCTGTAACTGTTTTCAACCGTTATTTAATTCTTTTATGTAGATTGTACTGCATGTAGGACTTACGCATGGTGTCTGGTACAAGTATTTGGAAATAGTAAAAGAGCAGAGAACACCAAGCTGAAGTCTGCTTTTGTGGCTTTGATTCTGCTGTGCTAAAAGTGTATGTTCAGATAAAATGTCACTGAAAATCATACAGGAGCTCAGATTCACCCAACGAGGGCAATAGACAGTACCCAGATAATGATTATTTAATCACAGAAGCCCAAAGAGGAAGAGACCATCTGGATTGTTGAGTCCAGTCCTTTTGATTAGCTGAGAAGATGGTTTTATAATCTCATTAACAAATTTAATCAACAGGTTTCTTCTGACCTGCATAAATTCCTGTCTTCTCTGCTCCTAATAGGTTGTTCAAGACTGTTTCACTTCAGTGTCTGTTTAGGTAACCCAAAGCACTACTTGCTGTATGCGTTTCATGGCCTCTGTAGATACAAATTATTATTTTTTTTCCTGCTCTGTTTTCTGTGATGGTTATTGCTGTAGAAGCAAAAGATATTGGAGCACTTAACTAGTGGAAGGAGTAGTGATGTCCCTCATAATGTGATCTTCAATATAGATTATGTTCTTTGTGGTACTTGAACCTGTGCTTAGATAAAGGTCTCAGTTAGTGTATAAGCAGGTGTGTGAACTGATATGAAGTCCACCTGTGAGGAGCGGGCCTATGAAGTCCTTCACTCTGTTGGTGCAGCGTATAACCAGTTTGAGTAGTACGGAGTTCCTGAAGTGGAATAAAAATTATGTAGAACTTCACCAACCAGTAGTGAAGACGCTTATAGCATCACTAGCAAATTTGAGGACAGCCTCTGGCCAGATGAAACGACTTCATGAGCTGTAAAATGTCATGGAGAAACTTTCAGGGAAAGAAACCTGGACTGGTTCCACAGCAATGCGTTAATCTTGAGTGAGAGGCACCATATGCAGCAACCTGTAGGTTATGACTGGTTACTAGAATTCAATCAGGACTTGCCCTCGAGCGGACTAGACTTCATTGAGGTAATTTGCACAGGTGGAAAAACAGGTATGAAATAGAGAAGTGGAAGCAAAACGCTAGAACTGGCTTTTGTGTAGCTCAGGCGGGTGGGGAAGCTGTCCCGTCCTGCAGTTCTGCAGAAGCAATAGGCGGTCTTGAGCGGCCCCTACTGGTTCACTGGCAGCAAATTAGGCAGCCAGAGAACAGCTGCCAGAATGGGGTCAGACTGTGTTGGTGTTTTATTACTAAGTGTTCCGTTTGGGGAGTGGGAAAAAAGAACTGTGTACAAATAAGTAAGAATAAATAGTGTTGCTTGAACGAGTTTCTCTGTATCTCTCCTCTTGTAGTTTGTTCTCTAGCTCTGGGGTCAATCAGACAGCCTGTTGAATAAAGTTTACTCTCATGGATTGTGAACAGAACTGAGCTGGGAATGTTGGACCTCCTGGGTAGATATAGCAGCTATGTTTTATTCAAGTTAGGGAAACAATTATGTGTCCTTTTCATGACAGTTGAGAGAGCTCTCATTAAAGAGTGCAGTAAATGCCCAGATTTGTACCCAGGCAGAGGTTGCTGACGGTTGTAGTCGAGCTCCCAGAAGGAGCGAAAAGGCTAGGTTCACGCTGCCTGGACTGCAGAGTGCCCTCTGGAAGAGCAGGCTGGGAGCTGGGCATAAGGAAAATGCCATGTGCAGTTTGATTCAACGATGTATATGAATGAACACTGTCTGCATTCCTCAGGGGAGAGGAGTGTATAAGGGGAGGTGCTGGGTTTTGTTTGTTTTTTAAAGCAAGGCTGCACCAAAAAGCACTTAGCTTGGTCTGTCAGTCCTTATTTGCCTTTCTTCCAAAACACATGGGTGTTGGAAAACTGAACCCTGACTACCCAAGGAGCCAGCAGGATAACAGACAGAGTGTGGTTCCCTTAACTCGAGATGTTGTTGTGGGTGTTGAACACCTTGGAAAATCAGTTGTCTGGAAACAGAGGAGCATTCTTTTGTTCTGGTTTGGGTTATGTGGCTTCCTCAGAAACAGGAGTGTGAACTGGTTCTCCAGAGCATCCACATTTTGTTCAGTACACACTCTAGCTTAACATGGATCTGTCAGAAAAACTCCATTCATTCAGCCTCTTTCCTGAAGTAGTCTCCACTTCTACAGTCATCGAATCTGTGTGCAGGTGAACACGTGCGTATGTTTTAGGAAGCTGCATATTGTTTCGTTACCTTGTGATATGTTTTAGGCTGCTTTTAGAAGTGTGCAGTATGCCTACTGCATCGGATGAGGAAATAGATAATCTTGTCAACGCTTTCAATTTTGTTTTATCTGTTACCCATTATCTACCAGAAAAGAGAGAATCTCAAATATCTGGAACAGCAGAATCTTGATATTAGTACTAGGTGTGTTGTTGAAGAAGGTTGCTGCTTCAGTCCGTCAGCAGCTGTTAAATTCTGTAGCACCTGGACCTAGTTAAAAGGATTAGTTATCTGCAGGCAAATATATCATGTAAGATGTTTTTGTAGTTTATAATGGAAGAAACATAAAAGGTCCTTTTCAAGATGCGTCTGGAAATAGTAAACAACCTTAGCAAGTGCTTTGGTGAAGAGAAGCACATGCTGTGTGGTACATGGGTGCAGGTTTTTCTCCCAGGTTCTCTGTCCTGTATTTCCCCACCATTCCTGAACCCATTGCTGAAGATGGGTTATACTAAAATGAGTTTTCACATCACTACTGAGCAAAGTTCCTCATCATCTCAAATATTTACATTTCCTTGGTACAGATTAAGTGTACTGCTTCAGTATTGTGGTGCTGCATCCCTGTGAAGACCAGCTCCAATAATGTGGTGTCACATTTACTTCATATCACATTTGATTCTATCTGGCATGACTATATGTTCTAATTTACTGTTAAATCTAATTTGTTTTGTCTTTTTTAAAAGTGTTTTTCTTTTCCTATGACCTTAGCTTGGATAACGGTAAAGGATGGGGCTAAAACCTCATTTTATTAGTAGTTTAATTGTCTTTTCCTGCAGCATTATTAGCTAATTTTACAAGCTCTGCTGTGGGATATTGTCCTTACAAGCAGAACTTTAATTATAAATCTCTTTTAAATTAAAAGATGTTAAAACCCAAGAAGCTGGTTAAGTGCCCAACCCTTTTCTTTTTGATTGTCTGCCATGTAGTACTTGGCAGGAACATCACAGACCTGTCTAGACAGGTTCAAAAGCTTATTACCAATACATAATAGGTATGTACTTTTCTGCCTGAAGTTTTCTGTATCTTTAAAGGTTTTATCTTTAGTTTAGTAAAAAGTAGAACCAAAACCAACAAATACTGAGATTTGAACACACTGCTGAAAGCATTTGAGCAATGGTGGATTTTATTTACAATTCTTTGTCAAGTGAGGACTTTTATTATTTACTAAGTATTATTTACTTTCTAGAGGCCAAATTCCCTGACCTAAGAGCAGAGTACTGAGCATTTTGAAAATACATGTTGATTCTGCAACATGTAGGTGAATTTCATACACACACCCCCCCACCCCCTACACCCAGGAGCTCTGTATGGACACTGATGGTTAGATATGACTAAGCAGAAGGGCTGCTGTTAATTTTCTACTTTATTTCATCTGAAAACATGTAGAGTTACTGGCTTTTTGCAAGCTGCATATTTGTTTCAGAATGTCATAGTTTCACAGTCATTTGCAAACTGACAAAATGTATGAGCAGCAACTTCCGCTTTACTTTCATGAGTACTCAGTTCTTTGCTTTTTGCAGTTATTTCTCTGTCCCTTTTCTGGGCAGAAGAAATACTTCTTTTAATTAACTTACAAAATTAGTGTTAACATAATGGAGAGCAATGAAAAACTAGAGACAGTGTTTTTCAAACAGTGTAAATCAGGGCAAAAGGCATTTTTTCTTTTATTAGTGTTTTTTTAAGCTGATTTTCAGGTATTTTAAATGTGTGCTTTGCAGGTTAACCTCTTACTGCTTGAGTTCAGTGACTTCTTTGGATCAAAGGAAAAGAAATGGGGCTTATCCTAATACCTAGAGTAACAAATCTGTTAGATGTGTTTGAGCACAATGTTTAAACACATCTGTGGACAGAACTATGCCAATAGGTGTGATTCACTGCATGTAATTTTCACCAGTTGGTAAAGGAGCATTAGCAATGTTTTTTTCATATTTTTCTGAAGATCAGGAGTTAGAACATTAGCTGTTTGCATGTGAGAGAATTCCCTGGGGAGGATAAACTCTTTAGTGAGCGGTTGGACAGGGTGTAAAATTTAGTGATGTAGAAGGGTTGGAAAGCATTGGTTTGAACTAGTTGCAGATAAACTATTAAATGGTACTGATAAGTAAGACAGAAAACAAGGAGGAAAATTGAAGCTTCTGTATATGGATAATGCGACCTTTCCCTCACCAGAAAGGTAGCACTCAGAGAGAAGGGAGCTCTCCTTATGGGCAGGTTAAATTAACGGGGTGATGCTAAAATGTGGAGTTTCCAATATGACAGGGAAGATTTGTGTGGCATTGCTGTGTTTAAATAATGATGTATGTATACATTTTGAAAAGCTTCTGATACGGTCTCTCATCCAGGTCTTAAAAGCAAGCCTTTATGCTTATCTGCTGTTAGAAAAATACAAAATACAAACCTCTGGAATTTTAAATGCTACGTATAAAAACAATTTCAATAGTATGTGAATTTTTTTTGTGTCATTCCCTCTAAGATATCAATTGCTTTTATAAGGGTTTTAATTCTTTAAGAAAGATGCAAGCCTTTAATCTTGTAAGATATGGACAGAAGATATTCCCTCTACCTAATCAATTTGTGCCAAAACGCATTTATGTTAAAATACATTTTTAATGATGTAGGGAACAGATTCTCCCCTACCCCTACAAAAAGCATTATTGAGGCCCAAACAGGTCAAAGATTGTCTAGTGGAAGCTTTTTGTGTCTCATGCTGGATAAATAAATCTTCTGAGAGGTAAGTGCTAGCCATCTTCATAAGACAGCTTTACAAATATGCTACCTGTTGAGACAAATAGCTTTTGGAAAGGTTTCTGTATTGGGTATTTTTCTTGATGTTAGCAGAAAAAAGTTGTATCTTTTTCTAAAGCTTTGGGAAATGATAGGAGTAATTCTGTCATAAGTCTTTTCTGGAATTTACGTTGTTTCAGCTGTTAAAAGGCCAGTCAGAGATCTGCAGTAAACTTGTAGCTTGCAGATGTTATTCCGTTAATTTTTTTAATAATACTGTGGATTATTATTATTTTTTTTACTAAGTATAGGTTTCTCCTTAGACTGCCTGCTAAAGAAGCTTATCTTAAATGTCACAGTTGCTCTTCGAAAGTTGGCTTATAGTATGAGGATATCCTGTATAGTATGTTGTCTTAAGTGCCCAGAGTAGCTGCAAACAACTGAGGGGCCTGCAATGGACAGCTGAATATTTGCTGCCTTCAGACAGTTAGTACTAGTGATGGAGTAAGTACTGTGACTGACGGGAAAGTGCTCCTGGTCTCCAGAAACTGAGATACGTGAGACTGGTGTGGTCAATACCAGTTGTCTAAACATGCATACACTGCAGTCAAATTGTAAATGACAGACCTGTAAATGGCAGACAGCATTCGACTGCTTAAGGGTTATGAGGAGTTATTTCCTGTAGGGATTGGGAAATGATGATCCTGCCTGAATGGGTAGGCAGGTGCTCTGGAGAGGAGACTTGCTGAGTCAAGGTGGGTGGGTACAGAGACTGAGAATTTCCTTTCAGGACCAGAAGTCAAAGAGAAGAGGGTGAGAGAGCTTCAGACATCCTGGGACAGCACTCAGGTTAGTGATCTAGGCTGAATTATGTCGAGAGGAAGTTTTGTTAGGAAATGCCTGAAGAAGGCTGGTTGAAGAGGAAGCCTCATAAGGCTTTGAACTACTGATTGGAGACTTCTCCCTTCCAGTCTTAGGAGTGGCTTAATAGCTACTCTCGGGTAATAAGGAAACTTGGTGATTGCTTTTTCTCCTCTTCCTAACCCACCCATGCCACTCCTTTTATATGGGTGTGTACAGACCTACGTGTTTTCCTTATTCTGCAGGCAGCGGAGAAGAACTACGCACAACTGTGTGAAAGACTGCAGCTTTGATAGGTTGGGATCTTGTCAAGATAATTGGCTTTGTAGATCTTCCTATGCCTTGATTTGTACTTGGTGTCTGATAGTTAGCTTTTCCTTTTAGCTAGCAAGACCAGGATGTAGAAAATAGCCACAAGCTAGGATGACTCTGAAAGGAAATGCCGATTTATTGGTTTCAAAAGGGGTGAAAAACTCAGTTGTACTTAGAAAGAAAAGGGCTGTTTCATCTGGAAGAATGCAGCTTGACTCTTGATTCTCTTCTTTTTGAGAATCTTTAGTAGAAGTGCTGAATGAGCAAAATGATCAAAAATACCTCGAATCCTACTGATTGTTGTCGTGCTGGGTTGGTAAACTCCCTTGCCATAATCCTGGGTGGTTTCTGAACTAAGTAGCTTTGCAGCATGGCTATCAGGGCTTTGTCCCACAGAATCCGCTCCTATGTTCAGTGTCAGTGATGTGTGTGTTTCTGTGACAAGGGGTGTCATCTGAGAGGCCCAGATGGCTGCAAAAATATGGGAAACAAATAAGCCTTCGCTGTGTGCATCTGACTCTTCACTGGAAGACTTGCATCTCAGCTACACACAAACCACATTTGGAGAAAAAGCCCAGGGACACTTGTCAAAATGTTTGGGTTTTATAAGTTTACATCTGTAATGACAGTGATTTCACTAAGGATTGAATTATAACTTTATTTTTAAATATGTTGTTTTTATAACAAGAATTTAATTTTTTTTCTCAGAACTTGAAACTTCTGAGTTGAAACTTTGAAAATGCATTTGTATAAACCAAACACGGGTGTTTTTTGGTCTGAAAAGAGGGAGTTTCAGATACTGAAAGTAATGGTTTTTTGATTATTATTTTTGAAGACTCTGCGTATTCCAGCTCAAGGTTTGGGCTTGACTGAGTCTTTATAACAGGTTGTGAAAGTGCTGTGTGGATTTTTTCCTTGTTTTTAATTATTGCACTGAGGTAAAAAAATATTCGTTGAGTATTTTCATGTTTGACCAAAATGTGGGGTTTTTTCTCTTGGACTGAACAGTTTCGAACTTGCCTGTTTGCTCACCTGCTCCGCTGTGCTTGCTGCTGCCAGCTTGGTCCAGCGCTTGTAGCAGGCACCCAGCAGTGGAATATGACTGTGCTCCGGGTTGTTGCGGGTGAACTGGCAGCTGAAATATGGTATTGCTGTGCTTACAAACAATTGCTTCCTACTTGAGCTGTGCTTTGAAAAAACTGAATAACACCTCTCAGAGCAGACTGTTTACACAGGAGCAGGACGAGGAACAAGCTGTTGGTGACTGTCCTCAGGAATAATCTGGCAGGCTGCCGAGCAGCCTGAATTGCTGTTGGTTGGGAAATGATCTGTTAAGGAATGTGCTCTGAACTGGGCTGTATTGTAGAGGCAAGACAGGAGACACCCCCCCCC
>NW_010408238.1:372-1791 GCF_000710305.1 Buceros rhinoceros silvestris | reverse complement strand
CAAACTGAACCCAGGGTTCGAGGTGTGGCCACCCCAGTGTCCCCAGTACATGGACAATCCCTGCCCTGGTCCTGCTGGCCACAAGCTGGTACAAGCCAGGATAGTGTTGGACTTCTTGGTCCCCTGGGCACCCTGCTGGCTCCTCTTCAGTTGCTGGTGACCAACACCCCCAGGGCCTTTTCCTAGGCAGTTTCCCGCTGCTTTTCCCCCAGCCTGGAGCATTGCCAGGGGGTTGTTGTGACTCAAGTGCAGGACCCAGCACTTGGTCTGGTAGAACTTCAGACCACTGGCCTTGACCAATTGGTCCAGCACATCCAGACCCCTCTGTACTCTCTACTCTCAAGCAGATCATGAAACTATGATGAAAGACTCCCATGTCTATGAGTGACCACACTTTTATTAACACCCAGGGTCCATTCACGACTATCCCTCCTGTCTCTTTGTCCTCAGTGCAGAACAGGTGGATGACAGTTGTCCCATGCCCTTGCAGAGCCTGATGTCAGGGATGTTGGTGGCAGGCAGCAGCAGGATTGGGAAGGGACATCACCCAAACATCTCAGGAAGTTTGCCAAGCCCTGCTGAGTGGCAAAGCATGACACTACTCAGACAGCAGGAGCACACAAGGCATGGAGGACTTTGCCTGTGGAGTGGTTTGTGCAGGTCTGTGCACTGGGGAATGGACTGAGAAACACACTGGGCACCTCCGCTGTGACTTACTTACAATCCCTCGATGGCGAGTGCTAAGTGCCAGCTTGTAGCAGGCACATAAGCATTGGTGAGAACAAGAAAAAATGAGGGGGGAAAAAAAAAAGAATAACACTAGGCACAGCAGGTTGGAAAGAAGAGGCAAAGCCCGTGGGGTGAAGGTTTCCACAACAAGCCTGATGGAGCTCCCTTCCAGGTTGTGGCCGGTGGCAACTAGTCCTCTGCTTCATGCTGCTGCCTCTGCCATGTTGGCTGAGGAAGAGGATGCCAGCTAGATGCTGGCACCCTCCAACTTCCCGTTGGGGCGATGGGGGGAGGCAATAGGGGGCAGTGGGGATGTGGGGATGGGGTTTGAGCACCCAATGGTGCCTGTGCCCCACGCACCCAGGCTAGTCACCCATGTTCTGGGTGTTACTTGTCCAGCTGGTGAGTTTCCAAGGAGGGGGATGACGACCACCGATTTGCCCAGAGAAGGGTTACACAAGGAGCAGGAGACTCTGCTGGTTTGAGTATCAACTCAGCTCTCTTCAGGCTTTTTAGAGTCTTGCCCCATACCCCCCAATGCCTCTGAGCTGCCTTCCTCTGCATCCCCAACCCTCTGCTGCCCATCAAGCAGCTCTGAAACTCAGCAAGCTCTGGTAACTTTTGGTTCACCAGAAAATTCCCAGGCAGGGGGAGAGAGGAGGCCCAGGTGCTCATGGCGGTGGGACCACT
>NW_010408238.1:0-220 GCF_000710305.1 Buceros rhinoceros silvestris | reverse complement strand
CCCCAGAGCAAGGGTTGGACTGCCCCAGCCCCACCACTGCCGGCTGTGGGCGAAGGCATGGGGTGGTGGGAGAAAACACCCCTCCCGGTAACCTGGCAGGTTCTGGAGATCACGTTTCTGGCATTTAGCTGGAAGCTGAAGTGCGGGAGACGGGGCTCTGGCAGCGATCCCAGCACTCTCTGCTTTACTGGTAGTGGGGTGGGGAGCTGCCACGGCTCGG
>NW_010408237.1:282-3795 GCF_000710305.1 Buceros rhinoceros silvestris | reverse complement strand
AAAAAGGAGATTTTCTGCCAACCCATCACAACAAGTTTCACAAATGACAATCATAGTAAATTGTATTATTACTTCTCCTTTCTTTGATCTATCAACAAGGACTGCCTTAATATTGAACAGACACATGGACAAATACACCTCTGGCAAGGTTTTGGCTGGGAGCAATAAAATTTCAATGCCATACCTCAAAAAGGTGGACTAATTGATGACAGTCTGAAAGACAAAAATAAGAATGATCAAATAACTAAATGGTATAACCTACGACAGAATTTGTTTAGTGTAAAGAAGAAAAAATGGAGGAGGAACATGACAATCTTCAAGTCAGAAGTTATTCAGAATTGAATTAAGTTATATAGAATAGTTATGCAAGAATTGAATTCAGAACCGAACATGAAGAAGTATCTTTAACTGAAGAAAGAAATAGTGAGGTGAGGGATTAGAATGTATTTCTAATGATAAACATATGCAGAAGTTTTTCTGAGAAGACTGTAAATTCTCCATTATTTGAGGCCTTGAAACTATTTAAGCCACTGTCAGGAATTAGATATGCTGAGCTGACTCTGAAGCACAGTCAACTCCTGGAGGCTCACCCAGCCCTGGGACACTTTGGTAGTTTTTTCTCCAGAGTAGCATAATAGGACTGACTATTATTTCAAATATTCAAAATCTATGTTCTATGGTTTAAGCCCAGCTGGCTACTGCACCACGAGGCTGCTTGCTTGCTCACTGTCCCCTCACAGTGGGATGAAATAATATATAAAATGTGTGATATACAGCACAACTGCTCACCACCTGCCACCAACGCCACTGACACTGCTGACACTACCTGCCCCATTTCCACCTACTTATCCCAGACCAGACTCAGAGACAGATGGGAACCAGATGAAGGAGCTGGATTCCAGAACTGGATTCAGGAATTCACAGATTGGAAACAAAGGCAGAACAGACAGAGTCCTCCTCAGATGCCAGCCATTGAACAAAAGCGGAAGAGAGAGCTTGACCCTTGTGATCCCTCAGCTTTATACCGACTATACGTATATGGGATTTAACACATTTTGGTCAGTTTAGGGTCATCTGCCCTGTCCTCTTCTCCCCACCAGTGCAACCTCTAACTTACTGCGTGCACACCATGGCACACATGATTTATCAGTGACCTTGGTCTTCACAGGAGCTAGTATAAGCAAGAGCCTTTCTGCACACCAATCCCTGGTAGTAACTGTAAACATCAAGCATTATCACACCCTGAAGAAGACACTGTCTGCAAAAATATGCCGTTAACTTCAGAAAGTGCAGTTACTTAGGAGAGACTGAGCTGGAAAGTGTAATTTACCTAACAGAATGAGTTATGTTCTAACTCAACCCAGAACACACACTAAACCTCAGAATTTTCTATTACAATAAACAGTTTGTTTGAAACCCTATCAACCCTTAATAAACCCCTGTAAGAATCTTACAGTCTTTCCTTTCCCCCAACCCTTTCCTCCGCTCATCACTATTAGGTTAAATAAGATTATAATGTAGAATAATTTTAAATTATCCTTTTGGTCTCCTTTGGATAGGACTGTCATAGCTCTGAAACTGATTTTATACCCTACCTCCTATCAGCTCCATTATCATAATCTATAACTCCATTCTTCAGGATAAAGAATACAACTGGAGTCATGTTTCAAATAAGTTCTCTTTGTGTCATCCAAACATAAGTTCTTGAAGGTTAATAATAATTAACAAGCATTTGAATTTAATTTTGTGCTAAGATTAAGACCAACTGTCATTTGCAGAATACAGTGTCATATTTAGCTGGCAAATAGACACTTATTGAACCAGTACACTTTTTCCCTAGGAATGCACTGGCATGCCAAGGTCAACATAAAAGGGGCATGTTGAAGAAGATTAAGGACGGTATGTAATATAGGGATGGATTCAGAACCCACTGTAGTGACCCAGAAGTTTTGTATTAACTCTCTAGACAATAGATCAGACTTTACAATATAGGCATTACAAATACCAGAAATTAAAATATATCTTAATAACAGTCATTTGAATGACAAGTATAATGGTAGGAGAACTGACTGACACAAAGTGTACTCTCAGATGTCTTATTAGCCCTACTCTAGAGACTTTCATTTATAAGAATTGAAGGAAGCAAAAGAGGAACACTGACATTTGTGACCTTTCATCACAACTGGAATAAATCAACTCTAAAATAAAAGGGCATAACACTAGCACTCTGCATTCTCCACATCGAGGAACCTCATCTATCAGAAGAGAAATGGGTTCTTGGCAAACTGAGCTTGCTGACAGTGTTCCGACTTGTTCGAGCCAGCTATTTCAGAGTGATTCATTAAGCTCTATTAACACAAAATTTAAGATCCCTGACTTTTCACTTTTTATTTCAGAATTAGAAATTCTGCTGCAGAGAGGTCAATTAAACCCTGTATTATTACCAAGCTGATAAAGTAAAAGAGACTTTTATTTTCCTTTAACTCATTTATAGATGGTGCAGGCAAATTATACTGAGTAGTGGAACTGTACTGCAATCAGAACTGGGAGATTCAGAGATCACTGGGCTTATGTCCATAGCTCTGCAGAACATACATATACACAAATAAATACCTACACAAAATAATTATGATTAGCCTGACTCACAGTATAATATGAGTGTTTACCTCCTTCAGGGGAATTGCACTTGTATCCCCTTCAGTGCTCTGTGATGCAAAGAGTGAAAGAAATTGCGATTACTAAGAGGAATGTAAAGCACTGACCAGTACAGTGCTGGTTAGTGACGATACACAGGATGACCTGACCCTACTGGTCTCACCTTATCCCAGATATAGACACCTGGCCCTAACAAAGTGGCTCACAGATCGACTTAAGCATCTTCATAGACTGTTTTGAATTGACGAGATATACCCTGAGAAAGATGATGTACAAAATCACTTCGCATTTATTAAGGAGCTGTGTAAAGCTCGTCAATAGAAAACACTCCATACGTATGTCTGGTGCAGACCTTCTTTCTCAGGGAGAAGCTTCTATCAGTCTAGAATCAGAGGTTAGGCCCATTCCTGGAAGTTTGGAGGCTTAACTGATCTTATATTCATTAAAGGGTAGATGTCAGCGGTGCTCTCTGTCTGTATACACCACCCTTGTGGCTAAGTGCACTCGCCCAAACAGTGAGGGACCTGTGTTGAGTTTTCAACTCACCCTGAGAAAATTCACATCCATGTTTTAGTCTGGGTGAGTGCAAGGTTTGGTTTTCCCGTGTAGGTGTGTGGTAGGTCAGCAAAGATCTCCTTTTTAGGAGAAGTTTGCTTTGAACCTATCGCATTTTTGCATTCCCTACCATGTGACGTTAAGCAGCATCCTCATTAGTTGAAAGTTTTCGCGCCACTGTTGCTTTAAAAGTCACGCGACTGTGCTGCGAGCTCAGTTGCCTCCCGTGCTCTCGGCCACCATGGAGCCTGCCTGCCTGCTTGCGTGCTGTGCCGTTGCTGTGCCGTGCCTGCCTGCTTTCCT
>NW_010408237.1:0-257 GCF_000710305.1 Buceros rhinoceros silvestris | reverse complement strand
CTGTGGGCCTGCCTGCATGCCTGCCTGCCTGCCCGTGTGCCGTGCCGTTGCCGTTGCCGTGCCGTGCCCGCCTGCTTGCTTGTTTCTCCCGGAGCTGCCGCTGCCGTGCGTTCACCACTGCCGCAAGCCCTATCACGCCGGTGCCGCATTTCAACACAGGCGCGCTGTGGGGATGGACCCCTCGCGCCGCTGTGAGGGACCAGCCCGGGGATCGGAGCCCCCACCTTGTCACGACTGAGGAGCCGCGCCCAAGAACC
>NW_010408236.1:2080-2450 GCF_000710305.1 Buceros rhinoceros silvestris | reverse complement strand
GTGCAGCCGCCCCAGGCAGCCCAGCCTCCCCGAGAGCCAGCCGACCTGCTGTCTCCGCACCCGCCGAATTCCTCTCTTAGAATAACAAACATCCGCTCCAGCGAGCAGCTCCCGGCGCTGCCGGGTCAGGGACGGGTTGCCCTTGCACCAGGGTGTCGGAGAGGGGCAGAAGGACGGGCTAGACCCGTGCGATGGGGATGGAGAGCTGGGACTGCACCTCGGCAGAAGGTTCTGCAAGGCAGGAGTGGAGCTGCGGGGCAGAGCAAAGGGTGCAGGACGTGGCATTGCTGCAGGAGCTCCCAGCCGCCGGGCATGGGCCAGGATGGGTGGAGGCCAATGGTCCCATGGCTTGGAAGGGCTCAAGGGATGG
>NW_010408236.1:0-1968 GCF_000710305.1 Buceros rhinoceros silvestris | reverse complement strand
GGGAGGAGGCAGGAGTCTGAGGGGTCCGTGGCACCCTGCTCACCTACAGGACTGGCAGGAGACACCCCAAGGCAGCTGAGCATCCTGGAGGTGTCTGTGCTTGGGTCCCAGGGTGGGATAGAGTCTGGGCTTCTGCTTTCAGATCCCTGAGTGGCGCTGCACCCACCTCAGCCCCTCCCTGTCTGGCACTCATAAAGGGCATCTCATTTCTCTTGCTGAGAACAAAAGCTGAGATTGAGGAGGGAAAAAACAAGTGCTTTCAAGGCTGGCAGTGAGCTGGCTGCATTTGGAGCCGTTGTGAAACCCACATGTGCAAGCACACATGTCCCCCTGACAGGGAGAGAAAGGTTTGTCCCTCCTGTGTGATTCTGCAGGACGGGCAGAGCTCAGCATGTCTGCGTATGCCTCTCACCCAGCCGGAGTATTCAAACAAACAAGAGGTCACCGCTTCATGAGACGTTGCCACCCTCCCACTCTGCTTGGGAAGCATCTCCAAGAGAAGTGCCTTTCTGCAGAACCAGCGGATTTATTAAAACCAGCTCTGAGCACAGGGGAGGCAGCCAGAGGCGGCAGGCGGAGGCTGCGGGGGCTCTCACTGCTGGCTGAAGCAACACCCACGCTAGCCCAGCACCAGCACACATCTGCGCCTGGCTCCCCGGCTCTGACAGAGCAATGGTTTCCCCCATCAGCGATCCTGCAGATATCACTGGTGGAGCGAGGGATCTGTCTGTGTGGGTAGAGGAAGCCAAGATCTTGCCTGCAATGGGACTAAGAGTGACAGCCATGAAGCTGGACGGGCAGCTAAAGCTGGCCATGAGCTTGGGAAGACCTTAACTGCTGGCAGGCAGAGATTTGAAGGGGGGTGAATACAGCCTGGCTTGTGCATGCAGGCAGGGAGGGTGAAAGGAGAGGATCCCACTTGTCCTTACAATCGTGAGATGAATCACACACCTCTGTAAAGGAAAATTGGGAAACAAAGCTAATTGTTCTCGTGGCAGTGCGGTGAGGAGCAGCAAGATTAGGTTGTCCATCGTCCTCCTCTCTCCTGCAGGCTGGTGTTCTCTGAGGGTGGGTGCAGTGAGGTCACATTCATTTACAGCCTGAATTTCACCTCAGTCCTTTCACCCTAGCCACCCCCAGCTCTCCCCCTCTCATCCCCTCTGGCAAATGCAGAAGAGTCGAGTCACGGAGGGGATTTCTGGAGGGGGACAGGGAAGCTGCTGAACAAGCTGGAGACCTGGAAGGATTTGCTGGTGGATCAGACTTTTGTTGAGCCAAAGCAAAAGAATAATAAAAACATCTGACAAACACACGTCATTTAACAACCATTTCCTCCTTAACATCAGGCAGAGCTGGAGGCCACTCCAGGGCCAAAAGGCAGCAGAGCCGCTCAGTAAGAGACAGTGCCTGCGGCCGGGTCAGCAAGTCCAGATTGCCACTAGCCATCCTCGTGCCTGGCAAGCAGCTCCCCAGAGCACGGTGCCAACATCACAGGGGCTTCTCCTCAGGGTCTGCCTTGGAAGAGGGCCCAGCAGCAGAGCTGGAGCTCAGCCCTGGATTGCAGCCGATGATGCTTCCCTGCAGGCACGATGGGGAGATTACCTGTCACCCCATTACAGGAGGGACGGACCCCTGCCTTTAGGGGGCTCTGGTTTGCACCAGGAAGGGCTCAAAATGCTCTGTGGAAAAGGTTTCTTGAGAAATGCTGATAAAAGGAGTTTTACACTAAAAAGCCCTCTTAATATATAATATTCCCTTAATTATTATTAATAAGGGAATATTTAAATATTCCCTTAAAATATATACGTTTAAAAGCAAAATACAAGAAGTTCAGGTTTTTATGGGGTTTCTATGGCCTTGTTTTGTCTCATTGGAAGGAGCACAAAATGTGGGAGAGTTACAGTGGGATCTGTTTTCTAGCAAGTTTTATCTCACTGGGACAGAGGGAAGCAAAAACTTAAGGGAAAA
>NW_010408235.1:0-4979 GCF_000710305.1 Buceros rhinoceros silvestris | reverse complement strand
AGCGTGCTTGCAGTAAGCGTGGGTAAAGCCCCATCCAAATCTTCGTCTGCGAAGCCAAGCCATGATTCTGATTTGATACCCCTAGATAAAGGTTCTATAAGGAATTTAACAGTATTGCATTTAAACAAATATGGAAGGGGCCAACATTCTTAGTGTCACAGTACACTAGTTTTGTAGAAAGCAGAGTACTGCTTTAGATACTGTGAACTTCCATTCTACATTATTTTCCTAGCTCAAACACTGCTTTCCAATACAATAACCATTATCACAATTATCAGGGCAGCAATACAAAAACACACCTGATTGCACTCTGAGTTCTGACATAGGAAAGATGATTCAGATCTTCAGCAGTGGCTCATATCTCTTCTCAGATGCAGCAGCTTTTTGTCTTGTTTAACAGGAAACACAGTCACTCTTGAAAGCCATTTGAAACAAGTTGAAACACTTGATTCTAGATATTCCATCTAAACATCCAAAATAATGAGAAGTTTCCAACTTACATCTGATTCAAACTCAGGCACTCTTTTTGAATGCTAACTCTCTTGAAATCCATCTCATTAATTTTTTAAAGCATCTCCCCATCCCAAAGTAAAAAAATAAAACAAAACCAAAAACTTGTGAAACTGCAATCAAATACAAACTCACTCAAAATGGAATAGATTTTACTAATCATCTGGCAGGGAGCATGTTGTCTGCACAATCACCTCAATCCCTTCTGCATCTTTCTGTTCATATTACCCTCCATTATGTATTCATTAACTGGACAAAGCAACCAGCTACATCATCTTTTAATAAAATGCAAGGATAAATTCCATGTTGCACATACCATATATTAGTATATATACGAATTACATACCAATGCCTAAACACAACTCTAAGTTTCCAAGAACTGCACATACTTATGTGATCACAAGAGCTAAATGCAATGTTATGCTTATCAGAAGCATCTCCTAGAACAACACTAAGTTTCAGAACCATATACAAGTGATCAGACTTGAATGCAACAGTAAACCCATCGTAATCCTGCTTTGTTTCCTGAACAAACACAAACTTAATTTGGCACCTCTGTTCACGCTTCATACTTCCACCGAGCCGAAGTATGCTGCGCAAGAGTCTTCTGCTGTGCAAAATTTTTTTTTTGAGTAGGCTGTCGGAGGAGATCTAGCAATAGGCAAGTTTTTTCAGTACTACATGAAAAACACATTTTGGTATGAAGCCAAGTTTAATAATTTCAAAAACAAGAGTCAAGGTTTTATCACCACCTGAATCAACTAAGAACTTTGAATTAAAAAACCTCCAGCCCCCTATTTGTAAGAAACTGAACAAAAGCAGACACTATTTTTAACAACTCCAGTTTAGTAAAGCACTGGAGTATTGCCGTATCCCACCTCACTTCAGTTAAGCAATGTTTTGATGCTTTCCTGACTTTGAGTCAGTATCACTGCAAAGTTAGTATTTAAACAACAGTTAATAAAAACATTCACTTAGAAAACAGTTTTCCTGTACTGCAAAGGCACTGAAAAAGTAATAATCATTTTCACATTTCCATTGGCATGGGTTGGAACTGATAGTTTGTCTTGTTAATAATTTAAATACAGCCTAGAAACAGACAGTTCTTAGTTAAAACTTCTCAAATGTCCTCTTTCCTTCAAATATTTTTAATTACACAACAAATGCACATCAAGATTTTGTTTTCATTCAGATGGAAAAATTAGTTTAAAGGAGAAACACTTCAGTATTAGAGTCTAAATTTGCAGATCTTAAATTCCAGCTCAGCAGACCTTTACAGTTGCAGGCAGATGATCTTTAGCTACCAGAAAATGTCTGAATAAATATTTGACCACCTGAACTACTCATAGAATACCAATGTTTTCCCCAGAAAACTAAGGCAAGAATGTCTGGGAAATCAGAGATAACATTTCCTGGGGTTTTAAGTGAGAGCTTTAAAATTAATATCACTGTAATTAAGCCTTAGTAACCCGCATGACCATAGTTTTGTAGCTGCAACAAATCTGAAACTTTGTCTCCATATTAAACTAAAAAAACCCAACTCAAACTAGTATCTCCAAAGAAACAAAGTGTTCATAACAATGCCTTGAACCTACTAACAAAACCAAAATTATGTTACTACCATATTCTTTATTGGTATCACTAGATCCTTTACCAGCATTTTTAATCCCTTCAGTTTCTTACAATCAACTATATTCTCAATTTCAGTATACTCAGAATATTCAGTATATTCTGCATTCCGGCTTACAGTATCAGAATATACTGAGAAGTGTAATTTAATTCAGGGTGTGTGAAGATACTAGTTTGAAACAGAATGGCACCAATGAGAATTAAATTGAAGATACTCCATTATGAGTTTTCTCCACAAATCCCTTCTGATTGTTGAAAGCCCCTGGAACACTCTTGGGTGTACAGTGCAGGAGGGTGTGCCAGCAATATACTCCAAACCACATTTGCAAGAGCTTTCTTAAGAGCTGCACCAGCTGCCTTCTTCCCAAAGCACTATACCAATGGGAAGTATAGCCTTTCCGTAACACTAATTTAAAAATCAAATAGCTAGAGAAACTATTCATAAGTATCATGAAACTTTAGTCCAATATTGAATTACAATTTTAATTTTTAGATTGTTGAAATAAATCCAGAACTAGTTTCTAGCATACTAAGGCTTTGGGGGAAACAAATCACTAAATCCAAGCATAACTTAATTAAACCGAAACCCACTTACCAAGTCTGGTAAATCTCCAATTGGAATGCACACACAAAATAGTTCATACAAATAAGTAGTTTAGTTATAAATAAATTAAGACCATATGATTCATAACAAGCTTTCTGACATTATTGAGGCTGACTGCCCACATGGTCATGGTAGGTTTAATAAAATGCAGGCCACAGCCTCTCAGCTGCATTTATCAGCTACCACAAAGCACAGTGCCAAGTTTTGTAATGTGTGGCCCTGAACGTGCTCCATTCAGGATACAAAAATGTATTAGACAAGACATACCATAGCTTGACTCCAGTTCAGAAAAACAAAGCATATTATTTATTAATTATTAGCAATTTAATAATAGATACATGTTGCTAAACCAACACAGTCTATACCACTTAAACATTACAATGACACCCTATTTAAATTTTAGAATATTAATTCCTCGCTTTGCTACATGACTACCCACGGTATCTGAACCAAATGTCTTCACAACCACAGCACAGACGTCTAACTTATCTTTAGAAAGAGTAACTGCAAGAGCAACTGGCAGAATAACACTGTTTGCAAGACAAGAGCTGAACAGCTGTTTTAAGGATGCCTACAGAAAGGATAAATACAGCCCACAGGTTAGTGCACAGAACACAGACAGCCGCATGAAACATTTATACAGGCAAGAGACACCAGTATAAACCAGACCTTATCCCCTTCGTCACATGAAATATCCATTTCTAATCCTAGCTGAGTAAAGCTTTATGGCTTTAGCAGTAGGTATTTTAAGGTCAAGTAGTATCACTATTGCCACAGTTTCTTGTGCTACCTGTAACACGTCAGGCAGAGCAGGTACAACAGCAACTAAAGGAACACAAGACTCCTCCTCGGTTCCACCTCCAGAACTCCATTATAAAAATCCTTCTCTGGCAGGGATATACTGCTCCACAAAGTTCATTTTACAATACTGAAATACTGATGGATATTTCTTCAGCATTGTCGGTCCCTCTCTAAAATTTACTCAACACACCTTCATCAACTTCAAATAGCAACTGTATTGGTATCTTGCAAGAAACAGAATTCTGTTTTCTTTTTCACTGAGAATCCTATTTTACTGAATATGGAAAAAAAGTCAGTCCACCCACTGTCTTCTCTCAAGAGTGCGAGGGAATGAGCATGTTAATACTGCAAATTTCTAAAAAGTTGCTCGAATCCTACTAGAGTTGAAATTCAGTTACATTACGCTAATGTAAAATTCATTAGAATGCAAAAATATATGCTAATGTCAAACTCCGAAATAAACATTTTGTTATCTAGCTACAACAGAATATTTTAAGCACTGGGAAAACTCCTAACAAAACTTGTACCCTATCCTAATATTGGTTCTCTACTACAGTCATTCTCCTTTCTGCTCTCATTTCACATCCCTTTCACTGCTTGGCACCTCAGATACTGAAGAAAAGCACTACTTAGACTAACTCATCTATTCCCCACAGTGAGCTCGGTTACACAGAGTAAAAAAAAAAAAAATCGCACACAATATACTTACACAATGTATTATAAATTCTATGTGTGATATACCATGAGTTTTCAATACTTAAGCTTTGTGGGCTTCCCCTCCCCTTCCCCCAGCCCCTCCCCCGTAAGTTTAAGAGCACAAACAAGATAGCTCACTAAGGCCTTATCTGTTGACCTCTCTGCGACGAAGGTACTTAAGGAAGAATTCTGAGACATCAGGAAATAGTTGATGCCTTCCCTTGTCACTTCAGCAAACAGACAGGGAAAGCCGGGAGTCAGCAGAACATTATAGCTTAAATACTTGAACCTGCAAGTGACCACATGGCTCCCAGCTTATTCTAATGCTACCTCAAAGGTACTGTTTTAAAAGACCACGCTAATTCACACACAGCTTACCTGATCAGCATAATTACTGACAAACTTCCTATAAAATTCAGCTTTACAGAAGTCAGTTTTAATCACTACTGGTTAACTGCAGCATTCAAAGGACAAATTCTTAACTGAAGCCAGGAAGCTGCCTCAATTTCACCACAGAACAAACCAGCACAAAGCAAGCCTTACATCACTAAAACGACAGCCAGGATGCAAGTAAAAGCTACCATGCAAGAAACTCCTGGCTACCAGATCACCGTCTTGCTGGAGATGAGAAATGTATGAGCAAAACAGGAGGAAGGAAGGGAGTGCTTCTCATTTCACACACAGTGCTGCCAGGCCTTAACACTGAATTTGAGTCTTCTCTTCCCTTCCAATTAGTTGG
>NW_010408234.1:0-305 GCF_000710305.1 Buceros rhinoceros silvestris | reverse complement strand
GGCCAGGAGGGCAGCCCCTTCTACGGGATGGCGCGGGAGCAGGGTGGGCCCCGCCGCGCCTCTGCCGACAACCCCCTGGCCAGGGCCGACCCCAGGAACCTGGGCCTGCTGCCTGCGCTCCGCCTGGAGATGATCGACCAGGCCCTGGGCCAGCGCAGGGAGAGCATGGACCAGGGCTATCCCTGCCGGAGGATGAGCCCCACCAGCCCCCCGGGCTGCAGCAGCACCCCAAAGGAAGGGAGCAGCCCCCAGGAGCTGGACAGCCATAGCTGTGCCATGAGCCGCTGACACAGCGGCCCCCCCTC
>NW_010408233.1:2931-4049 GCF_000710305.1 Buceros rhinoceros silvestris | reverse complement strand
GGTGGTGACAGCTGGCGCCCCCACAACGCCAACGCAGCCGCCTGCCGCGATGCCAGAGCCAGGGCCCCCTCCGTGTGCCCCAGCTCCCTGCTGGCCACCCCAGCATGGTGCACCCAGCCTGGCTGTGGGGAGGAGATGCACCCACTGCGGCTGAGCTGCAACTCAGCTCTCGCAGCCAGGGCTCCCCACGGTCCCCACTGTCCCCACCGCTGCAGCTGTACCACTCCCCAGCCCCAGGACGGTGGGAGAAGGCTGCAGGGTGAGGTCAAGTGATTGAGGGGCTGAGCAAAGATGTGGGTCCCCACCTCGTTGCTTCGCTGTGGCGAGGAGCATCCCGGAGCGGATGTGCGGCTGCCATCCGTTACCAGCAGCCATTACCTCCAGGCACACACAGTCCCGGCAGCCTTTAGAGCTCGATCAAACACCACTTCCCAGGTGACAGCGCGGGGAGAGCACGCAGGACACAGGGACTGGTGGTGGGCACTGGGTCCAGCCAGCTCCGGATCCCCATCCCAAGTGACGGGCATGTGACAAGCCACTTCGCCCCACCACAACCTCGCCCCTGCAGAGGTGAGGCAGTTCCTGGGCTGCAGAACACACGTGCACAGCTATGCTCACGCACAGCCGTGATGCACACACGTGCTCAGGTCTCCCTTACTCCATCCTCCCCCCCATCGCCACCGGTCCCACTACAGGGAGGATGCGAGCAGCCGTGACAGCCCCCTCTCCCTCTCCTCTCCCCTGGCTCCCCGAGGAGCAGTGGGCAGATGTTTGCTCTGTGACAATCTGCATCCTGCTGCATTCGATAATAATATCAATTACCCCGAGCTTTCATCCACGGAGCTCTGCGCTCTCTGGAAATAAGGATGGATGGAGCCTCTTCACTGCCAGCCAGAGGGGTGGGGGGTCCCCATGCCAGGGTCCTGGGGGTGCCGAGCCCAGTGACAGATGGGGAGGTCACAGGGCAGAAGGGGCAGGGAGAGCCTGGGGCTGGATTCCAGGAAAACACTGCAAGACTCCCTACTTGCAGCCTCAGCTGGAGGGGAAGCCCTGAGCTCTGCAGCGCAGCACTGCCCCGGGGAGATGCCAAGCCTCGGCACAGGCTGCTCACCCCGCGG
>NW_010408233.1:2303-2670 GCF_000710305.1 Buceros rhinoceros silvestris | reverse complement strand
GCGATGCCCAGCCCCCCCCTGCACCCCAGCAACTGCCCCTGGCACTGAGCACTCGCTTTCTCAGGGCATCCCTCACGTTTGGAGCTGGGTGTTACAGTCCTCAGGGTGAGACGGGCTGTGTGCAGGAGGGGAGGGCAGCAAACACCCCAAATCTCCCCTGGTAGAAGCTCGGGGCCCCCAGAGTGGGTGCTTCCCCTCAGCACCACAGGCTGCTCGTGGAGGGGGTATCATTTTTTTCACGCGTGTTATTATTTTGGCAGCGCTGGAGTCAAGTAGCTCAATTAAGCAATAACTGCCTCTGTACAGCTGCCCACACAGCCCGCAGTAAATAATTAAATGCTGAAATAATACAGCAGATGGGAAGCAG
>NW_010408233.1:1752-2052 GCF_000710305.1 Buceros rhinoceros silvestris | reverse complement strand
CCTCCCCATCAACCATCCTGGCCGCATCCAGCACCCCGCAGCCCTGGCCGGCCTTGCTGAGCGATGAGGGATGGGTGTGTGAGGGCACGGCCATGGCGTGGTGTCCCTGAGGACACCCTGGTAGTGGGAGTCTGTGGGTACCCCAGGGTGGAGAGATGGAGACATCCCTCCCCAGCTGGCATCAGTGGGGACCGTCCTGCCTGTCCCCGCTCTGGCAGCTCCCGTGTCCCTCTGAGCTCCCTCCTGCCCAACCCATCCCCCTCCCTGCCCACCTCCACGGGCACCGAGCCCCAAAAATAC
>NW_010408233.1:0-1555 GCF_000710305.1 Buceros rhinoceros silvestris | reverse complement strand
GGAGGTGGCAGAGCCAGCCAGGCAAGAGAGGCGGCACGTGGAAAAACATCGTGGAAAATTTTAACCAAGCCCCCCTATTGATCTGGACGCAGAGCACATACCCAAGCAAGCCTGTCGCTCCACTCGCAGATCATCTGCATTTATCTACTTCAACCAAGTACAGGAACTTCATCGAAAGGCCTAATTACAAGCTGCTGATAGATAAATATTAATGCCAAACCCCCAGGATAAAAGCACAGCTCAGCGCTCGGAGGGCTGGGCACAGGAGCCTCGCTGGCGTGTGGTCCAGCACCTTTGCTGCTCCGGCAGTGATGGCCGCACGGTGCAGGCAGCGCCAGGTTCCCCGGCTGTGCCTGGGCAGAGCTGGCAGCGAAGGCAGCGAAAGCCTTTTCAAAGGGCTCGGCGAGCGATGCCGGAACTGCCTGGCTCTCCTCTACCTCCCGGGATGCAGAGGGAGCCCCACAAGCCCCCAGTCCATGGCCAGGGCCCTAATGAGCCTTGAAAGCGGCTCCTGCTGTCTCCAAAGGACTGGTGGTGCTTGTACAAGGAGCTGGCTGTGGGTCAGTGGCCGCGGGCTGTTGTTTTGCTGAGATCTCAGAGGGCACCAGCTCCCACAAGGCAGCCGGAGCATCCTCTCCATATTCACATTTCCATCACATCCTCCTCAGACAGCACTGGCTCCACTCCTCCATCTGCTTAAATGCCACCTCCAGAAGGGATCGGCTTGAAACATCTTCTCCCCTTGTCAGTCGTTTCCCATTCTCCTCTTATGGGCCCACCCGCTTGATCCTTGGATTTCAGGAGGTCTTTGGGCTTTGTGGGACCTGGAGAGAGGCAAAGCGTGTCAGCCTAGGGCTGGGGCAGGGGATGGTCTCAAAACCACCATGGGGTGCCTCAGACTGGGTCCCCTGGCCACACCAGAGCTCCCCTGCCGTGTCCCCACAGCCGGGCTTGCCCAGGCACGTGCAGCCAGCCAGGCGCAGGCGTCCCTGCTCCGAGGGGGGAGGCACAAATTCCCATTTATTAATGCAAACGGTGTCTGTTTGGGTCCAGCTCACCCCAGACAAGGCTGCGGTGTCCAACCCCAGATGTCACCCACGTGGGGACAGCCCCGGGGACGGTCCTGTGCCAGGCTCGCAGCCAAGAACAGCTTCACTGCTGCTCGTTTTCTGAGCGTGAATTGAATCTGAGCTGACAACAAGCTTTTCTGCAAGATCTACCTGCCCGGTGCCTGGCAAATCAGGTCTGTAAATGACCCCCGGCGACATCTTCCAGATCCTCATCTCCTTGATTAGCAGCTTGGGGCCAGCTTTGAAACGGCCCCAGCACACTGCTCCGAGCCCCTCTCCGAGCTTCATCTCACGCTCAGCCCAGTCCACTGGAGTAGGACGCAATCCTGGGATAAACTGGGGCAAACTGGAATGCTTTAGGCGTCTCCCCACATGTGGCTGGAGATGGGCACGCATGCTCCTCAGTGCATGCATGCTCCTCAGTGCACGCGTGACCCCAAGGGTCTGCTGCCCGCTCCGATGGCTGGGGGGCTCTGTCCCTTGTT
>NW_010408232.1:0-756 GCF_000710305.1 Buceros rhinoceros silvestris | reverse complement strand
GGGTGGGTGTTGGAGGTGGTTTGGGGTCTTCTCTGGTCGTTTGGTGGGTGCTGGGGGTGGTGTTGGGTCTTCTCTGGTCATGGGGTGGTTGATGGACATGGTGGAGGGTCTTCACTGGTTGGTTGGTGGGTGCTGGGTGTGGTGTTGGGCCTTCTCCAGGCGGGCGGTGGTTGATGGACATGGTGGAGGGTCTTCACTGGTTGGTTGGTGGGTGCTGGGTGTGGTGTTGGGCCTTCTCCAGGCGGGCGGTGGTTGATGGACATGGTGGAGGGTCTTCACTGGTTGGTTGGTGGGTGCTGGGTGTGGTGTTGGGCCTTCTCCAGGCGGGCGGTGGTTGATGGACATGGTGGAGGGTCTTCACTGGTTGGTTGGTGGGTGCTGGGTGTGGTGTTGGGCCTTCTCCAGGCGGGCGGTGGTTGATGGACATGGTGGAGGGTCTTCACTGGTTGGTTGGTGGGTGCTGGGTGTGGTGTTGGGCCTTCTCCAGGCGGGCGGTGGTTGATGGACATGGTGGAGGGTCTTCACTGGTTGGTTGGTGGGTGCTGGGTGTGGTGTTGGGCCTTCTCCAGGCGGGCGGTGGTTGATGGACATGGTGTTGAGTCTTCTCTGGGCATGGGGTGGGTGTTGGATGTGGTTTGGGGTCTTCACTGGTCATTTGGTGGGTGCTGGATGTGGTGTTGGGTCTTCTCTGGTCATGGGGTGGGTGCTAGGTGTGATCTTGGGTGTCAGCTGGTCTCACCTGGGCATGGGGTGGGT
>NW_010408231.1:0-358 GCF_000710305.1 Buceros rhinoceros silvestris | reverse complement strand
TTTGCACCCAGGACACCTCAGGCCATGCGGGACCCCCAGAGCCTAAAACACGCCCTGCCCCACATATCCCTCATGCCCCATACGACCCAGACCCTCCACAGCCTGGACCCCGCACACCCCCTGCAGCTCAGGCCCAACGCCCGCCCCGTCCCATACAGCCCAGACCAGCTCCAGGATGCCCTGTACACCACACGTACCCCAAAGCCTCCATGGCCCAAACGTCCCAGGCCCTGCACAGCCTCCGTGTGCCCTGTACTGCTGGGACCCTGCTCACCCTATAGACACGTTGCGTTGACTCCCCCATCTCCCTTCGGCCGGGGCTTTTGGGGGGAGGCGAGCCCAGCCGCGCCGCTCACCA
>NW_010408230.1:8408-9988 GCF_000710305.1 Buceros rhinoceros silvestris | reverse complement strand
ATATATTCCTGTGGGAGCTGAGTGCTTTGGAGAGGAGCCAACACACCCAAGGAGCTTCAACCCAGAGGAGGGTTTTGTGTGTGTCTATGTGTGCGCGCGCGCATGTTTTTCAACAGCTCTAAGCATTCAAGCCTTGTTTTTCCTATTCGGCACTACGGATTATGGATGAATAAGCATAAAGATATCCAGGCAACATTAAAAAAAAAAGAAATCTCTACCATATCCAATCTCTTAATACAGTCTTGGCTTTGTGGACTCCAGTGCTGGGTTATTTACCTAATAACTGAGTTTCCTTTCTCATTATCCACATTACTGCAGGCACATTCAGGGCTTCAGAACAGCTCGATGGGAGCAAAAGCTCCTCTTTTTATTTTTTCCTTTTTTTTTTTTTTTTCCCCAGCTCATTTGAGTGGAGGCTGATGAAGATGCAACAATTTCACACTGAGCTTCCCCAGCCCAGGAGGCAGCTCTGGGGACACACAGGGCTGTGGCGGAACAGCCCACGTGTCTCTGCAATTTTGCCTCTCTGGCCACAGGGACGCATCGTGCCTGGTTTTTGGCCAGATATTTTCCCCATGACACCAGCAATAGCTGCAGATGAACTGGAGGGTGCAAGGAGGGCCCTGATGATGCCGTCCCCCATGGGGCTGCCATGTGTTGCCTCTTGTAATGGGGTTGTGGCCACACTGGTGAAAGACCCTCCTCTTCCTCCTCAGCTGCAGAGGAGGACCTGGCGTCCTCCATCGTAGCTCCATGCCTGGAGCAGGTCTGGCCAGTTCCTCCCAGTGCTCTGCAGGACAGACACACAGACAGACACAGGCTGCTGAAGCAGGACCAGAGGAGGCTACACAGACAGTGCCAGCGCTGCAGCAGCTCCCCTGTAAGGACAGGCAGAGAGCGCTGGGCCTGCCCAGGCTGGAGAAGGCTCCGGGGAGGCCTTAGCGTGGCCTTTCCATACCTCAACAGCCCCCTAAGAGAGACGGGGACAGACATCTGAGTCGGGCTTGTGGCAGGGCTTCAGTAGGGCCTGAGCAACCTGGTCTAGTGGAAGATGTCCCTGCTCACTGCAGGGGGTTGGCGCCATGGTCCCAGTTCACAGCCCAGGACAGTTGCCCCAAAGCCTCCTGTGGGTTGGCAAGTCCTGGCCGAAGGCCTTGGCTCCTGCCACCTCTGGCTGCACCAGTCAGGAGGCAAGAAGACGCTGCTGCTGACTCGGGGCAGGGGGCTTTCTGCTGGGCACATAGCCCAGGATGTCTTGACGTTGCTGCTTTTGCTTTCTTTTTCGAAATGGCCCTCGCTTAAAACACGGTTTTCCACCAGCCTCCCCACACAGCGAGGTGCTGTGGCAGCAGACAGGCATTCAGCCTTGTTTTCTTCTCTCTTTTCTGTCTAGAACTCCATCCGGCACAACCTCTCCCTGAACAAGTGTTTCATCAAGGTGCCGCGGGAGAAGGGTGAGCCGGGGAAAGGGGGGTTTTGGAAGCTGGACCCCCAATACGCCGACCGGCTCAAGAACGGGGCCTTCAAAAAACGGAGGATGGCCCCAGTGCGGATCAACCCGGCCTTCACCCAAAACGGCC
>NW_010408230.1:1540-8258 GCF_000710305.1 Buceros rhinoceros silvestris | reverse complement strand
TCGCCAGCATCAACGTGGAGTGGGAGCGGCTGCTGAAAGAATTGGAAGAAGTCACCAGCAGCCAGACCCTGAACCCAGTGGACGGCAAATCAGGGCAGAAGCGGAAGCAGCCTTTGCCCAACCTGCCGGCGAAAGTGCTGCGGCCATCCGACCCTGCCCTGCTGAGCCAGGAAGAGCAGAGTGAGCTGGGTTCCCTGAAGGGTGACTTTGACTGGGAAGCCGTCTTCAACACCAACCTGAACAGTGACTTCTCCAGTTTTGGGCATCTGGAGCTTGTGTCTCCAGTCAGCCCCACAACACCGGACCCGGACTTGACAGTGCACGGGCACCACATTGACCTCCCCCAGGGAGAGGGACAAGGAGAGGAGCAGGAGCAGGTGCAGATGCAGGTCCTTGCTGAACCCAGCCAGGAGGACCTGGACCTTGATGAAACCTTCAAGGCCACTTCTCTCCTGCAGCATTCCTGGGAGGAAGAGACAAACGACTCCCTCTCCAACTGCATCAACATCGAGCAGTTGTTTGACTTCCACGACACCCCTTTGCCAGCCCATGGGGGTGACTGGAGTGATCTGGCCAATCTTCTATGAGAGGCCAGTCACCATCCAAAGCCCACGCAGACTTCAGTGTGTTTCTGCTGGGACTTTCAAGGGACAAGATTTTCTGGAGACCCCCACAGTGACTTCTACCAGCTTCACTGCAAGATTATTCACAGCAACACCGGGGGGAGAAAAGCCACCACCGCAGGAACTGCTGGAGAAGAAACGCAACACCATTTATTTTTTTACTCTTGAAGGAAGAACTGTGAATTACGTTGGGGTTTTTTTTTTCCCTTCAGGCACCCCACCCCAGACTCCCCATAGTTTCGGACTCGATAGGCTGAGTGCCACTTCCTCGCCCCTTCCTCCCTCTGCCTCTCCCTTTTGCTGTCTCGGGTAGCTGGGAGGTGCAGCCTGTTAATTAACTGGCAAGCAGAGGAGTCCCTCCTGGTTTCCCCAAGGTCAACCCCCTCCTGCCTGCTGCCTGGGGAAGAAGAAAAGGGTTATAAATGCAGCAAGTCTGCTGCCTATTTCAATGTTTTTAAACAATCTGTTAAATGTTCTGTATTTAAAAAATTCTACTATTTAGCTGTTTTTATACATTCTGTTAAATGTTATCTGTTACAGTTCGATTCTTTAGGTGTTTTTATACTTTCTGGTAAATGTGATAGTTGAAGTTAGATTATTCAGGTGCTTTTTGTACATTTTGTTATGTGTTATATGTTGAAGTTTGATTCTTTAGGTGTTTTTATACCTGCTGTTAAATGTTGTGTCTTGAAGTTTGATTCTTTAGGTGTTTTTTGTTCATTCTGTTAAAGAATCAAACTTTAATATATAACATTTAGATGGTTTTTGTATGTTTTGTTATGTGTTGAAGTTCGATTATTCAGGTGGTTTTATACCTTCTGTTAATGTTATATGTTGAAGTTTGATTCTTTAAGTGTTTTTTGTTTTTTCTGTTAAAGAATCAAACTTTAATATATAACATGTAGATGCTTTTATACCTTCTATTATATGTTACATGTTGAAGTTTTATTCTTTAGGTGTTTTTGTACCTTCTGTTAAATGTTGTATGTTGAAGTTTGATTCTTTAGGTGTTTTTTATATCTTACATATTAAAGTTTTGTTATACGTTACATATTAAAGGTTTATTTAGGTGGTTTTTGTTTGTTCTGTTAAAGAATCAAACTGTAATATATAACATTTAGATGGTTTTAAATGTTTTGTATATGTTGTATATTAAAGTTTTATTCTTTAGGTGGTTTTTGTATGTTCTGTTAAATGTTTTATAAAAGTTTGACTCTTTAAATGTTTTTATGCGTTTTGTTATTTGTTATATATTAATGGTTTATTCTTTGGTTTTTGTACGTTCTGTTAAATGTCTTATTCTAGTTTGACTCTTTAAATGTTTTTATATGTTGTTAAATTGTATATATTAAAAAAGTTTGACTCTTTAGATGTTTTTTATATAATCTATTAAATACTATCTATTTTTTAACAACCCATATTTTTAGCACTAGCATTTTTTAATCGGGGTCCGGGGGTGGATAGGGGAAATGCTGTTGGGGAGTTGGGTTGGGTTTCTGTGGTGAGGTTTTGGGAGAAGGGGAAGGGCTACAGGGGTGGCTACTGTGAGAGGCTGCGAGAAGCTTCCCCAGCTCCAAGTCGGAGCTACCGCTGGCCAAGGCTGAGACGATCAGTGGCAATGGTCGTGCCTTTGCAATAGCATATTTAAGAAGGGGGAGAAAAAGGAACTGCTGGAGAACCTGCAGTGGAGAGAGGAGGGGGACGTGAGGGAGAGAAACACCTCCGCAGTGTGGGGTCAGGGGACCAGGGGCGAGGAGGTGCTCCAGGCGCTGGAGCAGACATTTGCCTGCAGCCCGTGGTGAAGACCATGGTGAGGCAGGCTGTGCACCTCAGCCCACGGAGGTCCACGGTGGAGCAGACATCCACCTGCAGCCCGTGGAGGACCCCAGGCTGGAGCAGGTGGATGTGCCCGACGAAGGCCGTGACTCCAAGGGAAGCCTGCGCTGGAGCAGTGTCTTCCTGAAGGGCTGCACCCCACGGAAAGGACCCACGCTGGAGCAGTTTGTGAAGAGCTGCAGCCCATGGGAAGGACTCGCGTTGCAGAAGTTCACGGAGCGCTGTCTTCTGTGTGAGGGGCCCCGCGCTAGAGCAGGGGGAGAGTGTGAGGAGTACCCACCCGGACAAGGAAGGAGCGGCAGACACAACACGTCATGAACTGACTGCTACCCCTGTTCCCCGTCCCCCTGTGCCGCTGCAGGGAAGAAGTTGAGAAACTGGGAGCAGAGCTGAGCCTGGGAAAAAGGGAGGGCTGGGGGCAAGGATTTATTTCTCATTACCCTCCTCTGAGCTGATTGGCAACAAATAGATTTTTTCCCCCCAAGTCGGTACTGGTTTGCCTGTGACCATAACTGGTGAGTGACCCCTCCCTGCCCACGTCTCGTTCCACGAGCCTTCCCACGTATTTTCTCCTCCTCATCCAACTGAGGGGAGGACTGAGCGAGCCACCACGTGGCCTTGAGTTGCTGGCTGTGCCTAAACCACCCTGGAGCTGTGTTCTGCTGTCACTGTTCGAAGTCTTGGGTTCACTGCTCCATAAACCAAGACCATGGCAGGGAGGATTCCTGCAGCGGCAGCACAGGTTTCATCAAGGACCCAGGAACTGGCCCAGGCAGGAGAGGAGCAGCGCAGACTGGGGTGCTCCCAGAACTGGTTTTTCTATTTTTTGTACCCAAAATCCTCGCCGCTGTTACCGAAGGGTCTAGACTACAAAAACCTCCTCTGTCTTTCACCAGCTGATGTAGCCCCTCTGCTTTTTTCGTGGTCCCAGCCCCTGGAGCATCTTTCCTGGGCCCTGTGTGGAGCTCCTGGAGTGCCTGGGACTGTCCCTCTGCCTGTGCCATGTCCCTACTCAGCCCTGAGAAACACCAGTGGCTTCAGTGCCCTCCTGGGTACAGGGCGGCAAGAGGAGCTGCGCAGAAGCTGCAGGAATAGCCAAGCCCTCGTGAGGCCAATTATGTTGAGGAGCAATTTGGCTCTGCCAAGGCAGGAACGAAAAGCAGCGCACGCTCAGCTGCCAGCCGGGCCAGCACAGGCAGGGTGGGGGGCAGCAGGTCTGGGGGCGGCGAGTTCAGGAAGCCCCACAGACGGGGCAGGCTGGCTCAGGGATGCAGGGCTGGGTGCAAGGCGGGCCACGGCCAGGATGTAGGTACCTGTCTGTGCTGCCCATCAGGATGGTGGGACCAGGGGGCTGGAAGCGGACTCTGCAAAAGGGTGGTCTGGTCCCTGTTTGGTGGCTGCCCAGTGTCACTTGTCACATCTGAGCATCTCCAGGGACAGAGATCCCCCTCCAGATCCTGCCTGGTGCTTCCAAAGGATGCACTCCAGTAAATTCCATCCCTCCTGCACTGGGGACACAGCACTCTCCATCTCCCCAGCATACAAGGAGCATCCTATCACCTCCCCAGAGATCTACTGGATCCCATCAGCAGCAGGCACTGCAGCAGCCAACCTGGGGGCTGCCTGTTTGCTCTGCAGTGGTCCCAGCTGTTCCAATTCCAGCCAATCTCACCCAGGATGCACTCCAGTAAATTCCATCCCTCCTGCACTGGGGACACAGCACTCTCCATCTCCCCAGCATACAAGGAGCATCCTATCACCTCCCCAGAGATCTACTGGATCCCATCAGCAGCAGGCACTGCAGCAGCCAACCTGGGGGCTGCCTGTTTGCTCTGCAGTGGTCCCAGCTGTTCCAATTCCAGCCAATCTCAACCCAAAATAAGGGCTGGGCTCACTGCAGAGGCTGCCCTTGGCATGTGTGCTTTGTGCTGGGAGAGTTGGATGCAGCCCATGGGATGAGGTAGGGTTATCCCTGGGGGGGACGACTTTGTTTTGTTGGGGGGTGGGTGGAATTTTGGAGTTAGATCTGGGCTCTCCTTTCAGCTTGGGGATGTTGGAGACCATGAACCCCAAAAGGCAACAAGGAATTCCCTGTCCTGGCCTCTCTGCTTCCCCTCTCCAGTAGTGGAGGTGCTGGCAGGGTTGCAAAAACCTGGCAGCCCCCTTTTCCCTTGGTCGACTTATTTGTTTTGTTTTGCCAGGCACAACCATGTAGTTTCTGGTTTTAAACCCCCTGGAAAAAGAGGAGCCCTCAGCACCCCAGGGGTGCTGCCAAGGGACTGAAAAAACTGACCTTGCCAGGAAAAAATATTCCAGCTTCCTGGAGCCAGTTGAGGGCTTCAAAGTGAAAAAGGGTGAATATAAAGGAGGCACTAGGCGAGGCCTGAAACCTTGTTTTGTTCAGCTTCTGAAAGCAACAAAACCAACTTGGATGTGGATTTTTTTTCTTTCAGTGAGATGGTTTGGTGGGGGGATTATTTTTTAAGCAGCAGCCAGGAGGTGCAGAAGTGGGGGTGCTATGAGGTGGGAGCATCACTTCCCGCAGAGGCAGGCAGGACACCACGCTGCTGCCCACACAAAGCCCGTGTGTACTCGGGGTGAAGCACGGTGCCAGGAGGGAGGTCAGGACCCGGCAGTGCTTGGCCTGCCCGGGCTTGCCAGCGGCAGCGGGGTGGCAGCTTGTGGCTAGGGCTGGTCCAGCCCTGCTGTCTGTCTGGCACAGGGGTGGTGGTCTGTTGGGCACCCCCAGGCTGGCAATTTCCCCCCCTGCTCTAGCAGCACGCAATGAAAGCCCAGACCAGTGCAACCCAGAGCCAGCTGCGTTTTGGGGCATCCCACTGCCAGCACCCACCAGTGCGAGTCTGGGAAGCACCCACCTCCAAAAACTCCCTGCCTGGGAGTCACACCCCAGCCGGGTCCTGCCCCAGCTGGTTATGAAGCACATGGGAGTTATTCCTTTATTACTTATTTCTGCTGTTTCTCCAGCCGTCCCCTCATCCATCATCCTGCCCCGATGGGCAAACATTGACACCTCAAACCAATCTCCCTTTCACAGAGGGGGGGAAAAATGTACCCATAAGCCCTTCTTTTCTGTCCTTTTCTTGCCGTGTCTTTCTTTCCCCTCCATTGAGTGCGGGGCTGGCATGAAGCCATTCTGGCAACAACCGGCTTTCACTTGCTAATCATCCTAAATATTGAAAATCAATGCCTAGAATAAACAGCTCAAAGATTGGGGCCATCTCTGCTCTGTTTGGAAATGCTAATCTCGCTGCCTTTTGTTTTCCTGTGTGGATTTGGTGCTGCGCGGTTTTGGAGAAGGTCACTGCTCATGGGTTCCCCCTCTACCCTCCGATTTTTCTCTTTTTTTATTATTTTTTTATTCCCCCCCCCTCCCTTCATAGTGAAAAATTCAGTCCATTTTAACATCTCAGGCTGGGATGGCGAAGGGAGAGACACGGTGAGGAGGGTAGGGGATGGACTCTCCTTGCATAGCAATGAATGATCCTCCAAAGTTTGGGAACAAACAGGTTCCCAAACGTGCATCCAGGAGCTCACAGGGATGAGAAATCTCATGCGAACCGCACTGGGGCAGGGAGCTCCCTCCAGGGAGCTCCATCCACAGTACAGCAGGTCCCTTTGGGGGACAAGAATGTCATCGGGGCAGCATGGGCCCCTCCCTGGAAGAAGGGGCAGAGCTTGGGAATGGCTCAGGGACTCTCTCCCCCTGTGACCCTGTCTTAGAGGGTTTAATCTGAGGAGACAGAGAGGCCATGGCACAGCCTGGACAAGCCCTGGTGAGTGCCCGGTCTGGACCCCAATGTCTTTTCCTGGAAGGGCCAGGCTGGATGCAAGCAACTTTCTGCGGGGTCTCTGGGAAAGGTGGCTCTGAGAACACAGAGGGGGCAAAGCCCCTTTTCTGCTTTCCCAGCAGTGACCTTGCACTGACATAGAGCCCAGTGGGACCCGTGCATTTCCAGAGCTTGGGTGGCTCACAGCGTCCTGATGGGGAAACCGAGGCGGGGCAAGGCGGTGGGTCTGACGTGGACCAGAACTGGATTATCTGGGCAGCATATGCCTGTACCCTTGAGTTTTCGGCCACATTTTTGGGCCATGCGTGGGGGGTGCACCAGAGGGTGCACCCACCCAGCAAAGCTCCCTGCCTCCCTCCGTGTCCCAGGCAGTCCCGGGACAGGTCAGTGGGCTGTTGCCAGCGGCCGTTCCCAGTGGCGCAGTCAGCACAATGCACCGGCAGGCCAGGG
>NW_010408230.1:0-1398 GCF_000710305.1 Buceros rhinoceros silvestris | reverse complement strand
CCGAGCCACAATGCATCAACCCCTGTTTAAATGCCGTCACGTCACGAGGAGATGCTCGGCACGCTGCCCTTCCTCCTCATCCCCACCATCCCCCTGTCACATGCCCCCCCTGCGGGGCCACAGCCCCCCCTGCTCCTCCAGCCCAGCCCATGCCATGGGAAGTGGACCCTGTGGGCAGGGGGGGACGCATCAGCAGAGCGGCTGAGCCACCGGAGCAGTGCCAGCATCACCTCCTTCTTTGGGAAACCACGTCACGCCGAGGTCGAAACTTGGCTAGTTTGCAAACAAGCTCCAGGGCCGCAGGGATTTCTTTACAAAGGCTGTTTTTTCAGGTGATTTATTTCCAGGTTTGGAGTGCGAGGGCCACCCCCATCCTGAGACAATTTTTTTTTTCACTGCCACCAGGGCAGTGAGAAGCTCGCTTTAGAAACCCAGAGCAAACACCCTCCTTCGGTGTCTGACTCCAGGAGATGGGCCTTAAACCACCCCTAAAAAGCTGCAAGAAGGGGCAGGCTGCAGGCTCTGCACCCTGCAGATGCAGCTCACCCATGGGTGCTGCTGTGGGCCGAGCTGGGTGGCAAAGGTGACACGAGGGCGAGCAGGTGTGTTTGAGGAATGGCCCAATTTGGGGCAATGTGGGTCATAAGCCCCAAGTATCTGGGGGTTACAGATGGGGCCAGGCAGGCTGAGCAGTCTGAGGATGTCGGCTGCGGATCCCCAGGGATGGTCCCATCCTGCGCGTGGGCTGGAGGCTGGCGCAGGCAGCGGGAGAGCTCAGGAGCATTACGAGAGACGAGTGTTGACCTAGAAATCGCAAAGAATTTGGCCTGGCGTCGAGCTGGCAGGCAGCATGCCAGCCTGGCAGCCAAGGCAAGCGCAGCTCCGCTCCGGAACAGCGCTGCTTTCGCCATGCCTGGCCGGGAGAGGCGACTCCGCCTGCCCTGGGAGTGTTGTGGGCATTTTGGGCTCACTGCTGTCAAGGGGTGGGATGCTTATCGCTGGCTGAGCAAGAGACAGGGATTTGGGTTTGCTCCTTTGGGGAGCGTTTGCTCCCACCCAGCACTGGGCTGGTGCTGATCCCTGGCTGGGAAATGGGGGGAGCAGACCTGCAGGGGCTGGAGTAATGCTCCATGCTGGCAGCTTTTGGTTACGAGACACATTAACAGGCAGGAATGTGCAAACATCCAAAGGTCGGAGCTGAGCAGGGCCAAGGCGGGCAGTGGCTCCAGCCCTGGGAGCGCAGCAGGCAAAGGCAGGACCCCCATGTCCCACTGTGGGCAGAGAGGGATGGTGGAGGAGGGTCCCCTCCACGCGGGGCTCGTTGGATCTGCACACCTTGGCAGACCCCGTGGCCTCATTGAGCGGCTCCTCGCTGGCCCTGGGGTCCCCAAGCGCATT
>NW_010408229.1:45334-45631 GCF_000710305.1 Buceros rhinoceros silvestris | reverse complement strand
GCCCAGCACCGGCCGGGATCACACAAAACTGAAAGCAGGTAGAGGCGCTTCCTGCAGCCGAATAGAGAGAAGGGGAGTTTTCCTCTGATCTCCCTCAAAAACCAATCAGGCCAGATCAGCCAGGCGTTGATTCTCCCTCCGGCCCTCCTACACCTTTTCCAGGGGCCCAATGGCCTTGTCCCTCTGGGAGATTGACTTCAGTCACATGAGCTGCACCAAGGGCAGGTAACTCAGGAGAGGAGAAGGGGGAAGGAAAAAAAAAAAAAAGAAAAAAAAAAAAAAAACCCAGCCCAGGGC
>NW_010408229.1:44830-45190 GCF_000710305.1 Buceros rhinoceros silvestris | reverse complement strand
AAGCCTAGGCTGGGCCCTGCCATGATGTCAGAGGGAGAGAAACCCACAGCTTGCTAATTCCACCTCTTAATCAGCCCCGGGAAGAGGGAGATCACCGGGAACAGGTAGAGATGCAAGCTTTCTCCTTCTTTTTTTGTCTCTACCCCCCTACCCCCTAAATAGCTCTTTCTCTTCTCTCGATATTGTGACTCCTCGTTCGCTCCTTTCCCCTTTGATCACTTGGAGGTAGGGGGTGAGCCTTGTGGGATTTTTTTTGTTCTTTTTTTGTTTGTGTGTCTTTTTTTTTTTGTTTTTCTCTCTTTTTTTTGACCTCTGCTTTTGATTGTAGTTGTTTCCCCCTGTGGTCATGACGGCTTCGCA
>NW_010408229.1:37214-44185 GCF_000710305.1 Buceros rhinoceros silvestris | reverse complement strand
GTCCCCCTTAAACCCTCCGCAGCTTCACATCTGAAGATGTCTACGGACTTGTGAGGCTGTAGGACAAAACGCTGCCCGCAGCAGCTCCAGCCCTGCGTGCTTGCAGGGGAGCCAGCTCAGGGTAACCGTTGGACCCTTTGCGGCCTGCTGTGGGAGACTTTTTTTTTTTTAACCAATGTTTGGATAACCTTTAAGAGAATATTGACTTTCTATAATTTTTAGCCTAATCTGAAAATATACTCTTAATTTTTTTTCCCCCCCAAAGCCCTATCATAAACAAGAACCCCCTAGAAATGAAGGGCTTTGGTAAAACAAACGTGACCATCAGTTTCGTGAATAGATTCAGAAACTGCCTTAACGTTGTGTGATCTTCCCTTGGCAATTAACAACTCCCGCAAAAATCGGTGCTAACTGCAGAAGGCCTCCCACGACAAGCAGCTCCGCTCACCGAAGCAGAGAGTGTGGCCCTTCTGGGCGGGAGGGAGAGGAACGAGGCCGAAGGTTTCGATTTGTGAAATCGACAAATGCTTTTCCTCGTTGCGGTTGTTACCGGGACAGTGATACTGCACCTTTCTGATTTTTCTGTGGTCTGACTGCGCTGTTAAAAAGAGGTAATTCGGTTGTGCCTCACTTTTGTCCATAATTTCTTAAATGTTTTTAGGTAGGGACGCTGCACAAATCCCTGGTGAAAGCAGACAACTTGGACTTAAGTGACCAGTGTCGCGAAGTGAGTGGCTTAACACCGGAGGGACTGGGCAAAGCTGAACCACTGGACCGGGTTCTTCAGCAGGTGAGGTGCTGTGCTCGGGAGCAGGGGCTCCTCGGGGGGAAAGCCTGGGGACAACATTCAACCGGTTTGGTAAAAGAAATAGACTCTAATTTTGCCTTTGACTTTGAAGTCACTAGCAAGTTTTGGTGCTTGTTTTAAGGCGTGGCAAGAGACCCGAACCACTTGAATGGCACCCCCATAATTCTGAAGCAGTTATGTACGATACCAGAGTATTTGAGCTGATGCTCTAGTCGCTGGAAGGTCTGGCTTCTGATTAGTTTGGTGGATGTACATTTATTCCAAATTTCTCTTACTCAAGCCTTTGAAGAGTAGGCTGATAGCACTACTTCAGTTCAGCAGTACTAATCAAACTTCCAAAATTCAGGTGGTATTAAAAAACTTGAGCTTTTCTTGTTTGTTCTTCCTAAAGTTAGTTGTAATCTTCAAAACTATACTTTTGTAAAACATCAGCTGTGCTTGTTGTGTATCACTCTTTCAGATGAGTTTAATTAGTTCAGTGGATTTTAAAGTGGTTGGGGGTTTTTCCTACGATGTCTGTATTTTGCTCTTTGTTATTTTGGCTTGTTTATTATCGCACTAATACAGTAAATTGATAAATTTGTACGATCCTCATGGTTCAAGAGGCCCTAAGTTACCTAAAACAATCTAATGCAAGTAGCGTACATCTGCAGTTCCTGAAAGTTTGCTTTCACTGGCTTTTCTATATGTGAAATGTGCTTGAATGGAAAAATACAATAGTGCATTTTTGTGTAACATATAAAACTGGCTTTCCACACCTTGTCTGAGTCATTTGTAGGTGTGTTTCAGCAAGAAACTTGCTTAGGCAGTAGAACAGGTTCGTGTTGCTCTAACTTCTGGTGACACAGATAGCTTGGCAGACTAGGTCCTAACCCTCTTTGATACTGAATGGTTAACACTTCACTCTGGAGTGAGTGGCTTTGAAAACAGAAATGTGGAACTTCAGTACCTCTTAAAATCTGCTAACATGAGGTGCAGATGGCATTTATTCTACTTGCGCTGGTTTTCCTGGAGTCCAAGACCACGAGGTGATTTTTTTTTTTTTTTTTTTTTTTTTTTTTTTTTTTTAAGCTTCAAAATAACCCCTGAGAAAATGTGCAGCTGCAGGTTTGATCTTGTCCCAGATCTTGCACTAAAGACATCTGGAACAGCTTAGCCTAGTACACTCTGTTTACCTTTATAACAGACACACTTTAATTATACTCAATACTTTATGAGAGATCGTATCTTATTGCTGTAAATTGTACTGTAGGTGGGTCTGCTTTAGCAAATAAAAGGAAGTGCTACCTTTGTGTGTAGGTGGGAAGAGACTCTTGAAAAACAACAATTTTTTTCCTTTTTCTTTGACATATCTATGCAACTAAATAATGATTTTGCTTTTAATTGTTGGATGCCAGTTGTGATGGAGCCGGTTCCATCACAGGTCTACTGGAACGCACGTTACCTAAGCTTGTTCCCCTTCCCCTCCACCTGTCCTGACTGGGAGTTAGGAGAGGAGCAATTCATCCTCCCACTTGCAAGGGTGGCAAAAGCAAAGTTCCATTTTCTTTCATAATCAATCCTTTTCTGCATTTTGAAATTTAAGTCCATTAAATGTTTTAATTGCATCGTGTATTTCAAAGATGAGTCAGGTATTTGTCAAGACATACAGATTTTTTTTTTTCCTCCTCAGTTAAGTGTTTTGATTAGCAAAAGCACAGGTGGGTGAAGTGCTTATTTGAAAAGGAGGAGGAAAAGGAAGTAGTCTTGTGCCTTGATTTGAGATAATGTTAGAGTATGTGAAATCAGCTTTCCACACCCTGCTTGGATTGTGGTAGAAAATTTATGATGCAGCTGAAAATCGCTCATTTTAGCACCCAGCTCAATCACGTAAATGAAAGTTTCAGTGCCTGCTTCTGGGTTTTGCCTTGGGTGCCCCGTTGGTACACGTAGAGGGATGCAAGAATCACTAAGCACAAATCCTTCGTAACTTCTATCTGTGCTTCAGAGGTTTCTCCCAACCCCAACCATTCTGTGACAACTGGTGGATCAGCTACTGAAAGTCTGGACTATAGAAAGCCTCTGTCTGTTACTATTTAGTTCACTTCCCAGCAGTGATAGAGTCTACCGAAAGCCTGTCATCCATGGTTAAGTCTTTACTCTGCGTATAGCGAGACATTTCAACGACTGATGCATCCTTTCAATTTTACTTCATATTCTTAGCGCTGAATCTCACGTGACTTGCTGCTGGGTTTTTTCTGAAGAAATATTCTAAAAAAGGGTTCCCCAGCAGTATATTTCTCCTGTGTCATTTTACAGAGTGAGGTTCTGAAGTGCAGTCCCCCCAGATAACTGTTCGCTGCAGCATATGTTCTATGCATTTTGCTGCAAGTTTTTAAATACTGTACTTGTTGAGGGTAACGGGCTTTTGATTCCACAGATGCTAGTGCATTTCTGGGATCCAGCTACGTTTTCTAATAGGTGATGTGCAGTGTGGGTGGGGAGAGGAGATCCTAGTACAAAATTAGGGAAATAGTTACCTGAAGACATCAAATGTGTGTCCTTTGGAAGCAGTCTGCCTGAGGTCTTTGGTTCAAGCTGGCATTAAGAACTTATCTCTGTGTTTGGGCTGATAATGGTGAAGTTACAGCTTCTGGCTGAGGTGTGAGTGTGTAGTTGCCGAACGCTACTGAGTAGAAAAACGTGAGGATTTTTTTTTAACAAAGTAGATCTCTTGTTCAAGTGTGTATTTGGAACTGTCTTGAGCCTGTGATGTAAACCTCTAAATGTGTATCACCTACGCTACTTACTAAAGGGAATAGTGTCCTACTTCTTTTTCTGCATTACTGGAATGTTCTTGCTAGCTTTCATTGTTCAGATCCTCAGATCACAGGACTGGCTTATTTAGCATGTTACTTATATTTTTCTAAATAACTGCTGGAGCTTTATGGTTTCCAGGCTTTTAAGAGAGAAAATTATTTTCAGGCGGCTCTCTGAAACCTTGCAAGGGTGGAAGCTTGCTCTTAAAGAGCAAAACCAAAATGAACTTTGCCTTTCTCACAGCCCCATTAGTTGGTGGTCATCAGGAAGCTGACATCACCATGTGCTTTTCTGATTCTTGCCTTGGGGCTTCTAAGTTAAAGATCGAATGCTAAGTTGAAAGTGTTGTGGATTTCTTAATCCTTCCATACAGAAAACCTGGCCAAATCAGCATGACTTGCCTTAAGACATGTTACTTCCCTTTTGTAGGGCAGTATTTGCATGTCTCCCTGACAAAGGATAAGTCTAAGAAGAGCTAACAATTTTGGGAGAGCTGTCTGCAGTATTTAGCTGTAATTACCATCTTACTTTGAGACACACGTAAGAAGGGAGGGGTTCTCATGAGACCTAGGTCTGCTTTTGGACTTACTGCAAGCATCCAAATTTAATTGATGGATTGACATTTAAGTATTAAATGTTTGAAAGACTGTCCTAGTCTTGCTGATCTTCTATCGCATTGTACATTGCATCCATCAGTGATAGATGTGATTCATAAACACAGAAAGGCACCCCCCTCCCCGCTTCTTCCCCCTGCTCTCCTAAACTTCGCACAAACTGGAAATACTGAGGGTTTCTATTTCGACAGGTGATGGCAAATTACCAGATTTCTAAGGCACGCCTGGATGCTTGTTGATCAGCCAGCTGAGCTGCAGGTGCAATTCATTTTGTCACATATCAACAAATTCAGCAAGAAACAAGCTGGTTAGATGAGCTTTTAGAAACAAATGGATGGGGGGAGAGGTGGAAGAACCAGTGAATTCCTCCAACCTGATAAACCGGTTACAACCCCCCCTTTTTTTTTTTTAAGAGAAACTTGTTCTGCAGCCTCATCTTCACAAAGTGCTAGCAGAAAGTTTTCTTGGCTTGCTTGCCAGCTGTCACACCTTCATTTCGGATAAATGATTTTTTGAATATTTCTTTAATGCACCTCTGAACCATCAGAGTGCAGATAAAAGTCTGAAAGTGCAGGGTGGTTTGTGGTTTGGGTTTTTGGTTGTTTTTTTTTTTGAGTTTTGTGGTTGGTTTTCCAACTTCAGATTATTGGTGACTCCTAACAGAGTCTGTATTGTGGAATATTTACTGGGTCTCAGTTCTGAAGTTTTGGAGCAGGTGTCTGGTGAACCTTTGGCACTGAGCAGACCGTTCTCTCCACAACAAATACTTAGGGCGTAGTTTCACAAGATTTGGCTTCAGCAGTGAAGCCAGCGCCTTTCTTGCCCCTGCACTATACTTTGCCGTCTTTTTGTTGTGTCAGTAAAACTCTTTGTGAAGCTGTGCTGTAAACAGGATCACTGACAGGAGCAGAGAGGGAGGGAACTTCTGAGCTGCGTTGCTGTCCAAGCTCACGTCCCATGAAACTGCACCCTTTGGTTGTATTTTCATGATCCAACATGTTTGGTGATACCAGCTCAAGGTGTTTCTGCCCCCGCATCATGTTCTCAAGCTGCAGTTGCATGAAAACCTTTTAGTGGCACCTTTCACTTAGGTGCTGCTACATGGACCTCCCTCACCGGTGTTCTGCCAGCAAAAAGTGTTTGGGGCTGCACTTTAAACTGGAGCAGGGCACTGTTCTGAGTTAAAACCAGGTCTGGTCCGGAGCACGCATCTGTCTGATGTGGCAGGTTAGGCAGTTTTTCTGAGGGCAGCCGTAGCACCAAGGTGTGGACAAGCCGTGTGGGTGAAAGGAGAGGAATGTTTTCAGACAGGCTGGCTACCAAGCAGTTTGTGTGGTGAAACTGTGGCCTTGGTTTGGTATCGACGGTGAGGATTTCCTACAGACCCAGGGTATTGCTCAGGTCGTCAAGGCAGGCAAGGGATAAACCGCTGCTCTGACAGGAGGGCTGAGTGTACTGTGTGCGTGTATGGTTTTTACTACACGCTAGCATCTAAGAGCTCCCTGTTCCCATTGATAAACTAGATGAGCACTAGTTAAATTATGTCAAACACTGGAATATCGTCAGTCTTTATTGTGGGGAAGTAAGGATGTGCTTGCTAATGCTTCCGGTAGCTGCAGGCTGTTACAGCATGGATGATTTTTTCTTTAGCAGTGAAAATGGATGGCTAGCTCTTGTTTCAGAACCCTAGCTGTAATTTTGTTGTTGATGGTACAGGTAAAATATTTTTCCCTTTACAAATCCTCTGTGCTCTCCATCTCCCATTACATTGTTATTGAAACTCTCAAATTTGTTCTCCTAAAATGAGAGAATAGTTAATAGCAGAAACAGTCCCTCTGTTAAATATTAAATATATATGTGAATATATATACGTAGATCACATGAACTCATTTGTTATTGGTACATTTATGTGCTGTTACATTTTGTGGTAAACTTTAGGTTCTCTGAAGGCTGCAATACTTTACTCTGAGTTCCTCGAGTTCCTTAAACCTTGCTTTGTTTCTGTATTAGGTGTATTTCACTCCAGAATGAGCAGACAGTTAGATAAAGGGATCTGTCTAAAGCTCCATATTCTTTTATTTGCAATCATTACGAATATGGTAGTCTTGGCTAGCTGGGCTGTTGTCCTCTCTTAAAATTAGAAGTGCCAATATAAATTAGAATGCTAATGGTTTGAATGTGAGCCTGTGTAGACTTTTTATGATAGTGGATGCTGCTGCTTCTTCTCATGAAGTTAAACACTAACATTAAATATCTCACCAAGTCCGGATGGATTGGCACGTATAGAAAAATAAACTTTGCTATGACCTGTCCAGAATAGCTTGAAATGCCTTCACACGGTGGGATGTTGTGCAGTTGTTTGAAAACTGTGTTGCTAGCACATTTGGATGTTTTTTCAGCTATAATATTATATCTGAATACTTGAGTTTCTGTTGAAATTGTACTTGCAGCTTTTTTTAAAGTCACGGGAAGACTCTAAAATACAGCGTAGAAGCCTTTTAAGAAAAGGATTGCTGGATTATATGATCCTCAAAGACTGTAAACTTCTTTAACTTGCTAAGTAGCTACCGATAAAGTCACTGAAAATGTGTTAATGATCTCTTGTCAAGGTTTTCAAAAGTGGCTGAGGAATAGAAAATGAGGAATAAAAGAGCTGTATTCTATCATTTTGACCACTAGTGTACGTGCAGTGGTTCTACCAGTACTTAAATCTTTGCGTGGAAGCACATTAGAAAAAAAGCCTCTGCTGT
>NW_010408229.1:13696-37091 GCF_000710305.1 Buceros rhinoceros silvestris | reverse complement strand
AGCATCTTACCTGGTTCTCGGAGCTTTTGAAGGAGTTGCATATTTCTTGCATCTGTGTGTTGGTTTACTTGGAGGTTTTTTCGTTTTTAAAAAGAACACCTTTAAGTTATATGCGGAAGGTCTTGGGTAGCTAAGTGCTGCCAAACAGGTCAACAGCTCTGTCAGCGTGTTGCAGCACTTCTTTGCTGAACAGTTAGTCTTAAGGGTGACGCATAGGTGCTGGAATTGATATCGCTAGCAAAGCAGTGTTGTGGCCAAAGCTAAAAATGCTGAGTGGAGATTTTTATTATTTTTCTTCTAGCAATATAATGTCAGCCCTGTTTTGTAATTTCTATAGTTAAAATTGGGACTTTTATGTCTCTTAATTAGGAACAGGAGCAGTAATTCTCCCTCTTCCTCACATTCATGGCTTTGCCATTTCCTGTCTCCTCTGTAAAAACTTTTTTCTTCGTAATAGTTGCTGTTTTGCATAAGAAATACAGAGATGTGTTGCCGTTTTCCTTCATGATCAGTTTCTGTTAGCTGCAACCTTAATTCAGGAAAGAAGGAAAATACTGATACTCTTAGAAGGCAATTTTATTGCGTGTGTCCTAAGAAGGTACAGAATCAGAAGTGGTGTTGCTATACAAACTATTTTTTTAGTGCTTTGCTCTGATAAATCTGTGTTGATGTTCTTCAAACTGTTCACAACTTACACTAGTATCCTTCTGTACAATAGCCTCTGTTCTTGCTCTGTTTATAAACAGCTGCTCTGCTAATCTGTCCCACATTCATCAAATCCACATTCTGTGAAGGTACTTGTGAGTTCTAAGGTGAATATTATGCCAGAGGTATTGGAAAGCAAAATTGAAATACTCGCCACTTGCAGTGGGCGATGATACTTCCATTTAAAAAAATTTCCATTTTTCCTTCCTCCGCTACCTTTCTTTGTAGAGCTGCGGTGGAGAGAGGGGGGTGAAAAGTGCTGGGAAATGAATATTGTGTTAGCACTAAAATATGGGAAAGAAACTTATTTTTAAGATTAGGAAACAGTTGTATTCTCTTTTGCAAAAACTTGGCTCCTATGACAATTTTGGACACCTGTTAGTTTAAAAGAAATGTTTCTAATACTGCAGTCTCTGTATTCCGTTATCCTTTCTGAACTGAAATCAAAACTTTATTAGTGGTGTTTCCATTTGCTGGCTTTAATTCTAGAGAAATTTAAGCATGTGCTTTAACATAATCAACTGTGTAGACATTGGCAGCGTGTGAAATTAAACGTCTTTACAGAACCGACGGCAGAATTGCTCTCCTGATAAGAAATTCTGTTGCAGTGAGTTGCACTAAGAATAAAGTAGAGCTATAGTATGCAACTTGGAAAATGAAAGTGCAAAAACCACTGTGGAGGTTGTCGCTGTGTACCTGAAAGTTAACTTTGGAGTCCTTTGCAGCTGGAGAGAGGCATGAACCAGTGTATGACACATCAAACCTCTTGAATCAAATAACGTGGATTGGGAGGCATGCATGGGATTGAGAACTGGAAAATAAACAGCAGTCACAAGAATATGACGATGAGAGTTTTGGGGTTTGCTACATTGATTACTCAAGTGTATTAGCCATTGTTATTTCTTACAGCAGAATTAAATTGTTACAGGATAAACTTTTGCTTATTGTACAGCATGTCAAATGACACCACGTAACTATGAAGTGCAGGAGAAGAAAACAGCTTTTGTGGTATGCTGAAAGAAACAGAAGAAAATATAAATCATTCCCCTCTTCCTATAAACCTCAGACACTGGGAATCGATCACAAGAACTGTGACTTGCTTCGTATTCCAGACAACTCACATGAACTCTTTTCAGACATGAACTCACTTTGAAAACAAGAGGCTACCTGAAAGAGAGAATGTAGTTCCAGAAGAGGAAGCAACAACTAAATAATGTAACTGTAGATGTCCTTATTCTGTATTGGGCAGATCTGAATTCCTTGGAAGGCCAAATGTAAATGCACATCTTGCTCAGTTATAAACTGATAAAATCTTGGAGATAATAATTTCTTGCTCTAATTTTTCCTATTATCAAACATCATCAATTCCTGATGCATGGGGTTGCTGCCCTAATCTGTGACTTCAAAATTTCAGAGATTAAAGGCAAGTAGATTTAGGGATCTACTTCCACTTCTCCTTTTTGTGTTTTTTGTGAAAGCATGTTGAACAAGAAAGGGAGAACTCCCCTTTTCCAAAGCAGAGTAGAGCCAGTTAAGTTTTACTTTTTCTGCTGGTATTTGTAAGGCTTTGAGCGATAATGATTTGTATTCTTATATAAGCAAAGATACTTCATGGATTTCAAGGCTGTTATTGAGGAAAGTCTGTGCCTTTGATATTCTTACATTATAACTTTAAAGGAGAGGCAGGAGTATGAGAGAATCTTGAAGGAAACTGAATTGTGGATGATGGGTATGTCTTCTTTATGTCTCCTCTTCTTTTTACTTTCCCTGGATATTACTACAAAAACAACCTGGTAAACAACTCCAGAGAAACAAATGATTTAATTTTGCAGATATTGGCTATTCTCCTACAACTGGTTAAGCCTGCACTACAAACAATGAGGTAGTGTTGAGTAAATAGAGAAGTACCATGCCTTACAGTCAATAGAGCCAGTGCTAAAGATCACATTGCTAATGAAAGTTTGTCCTTGAAACAGAGGTAAGTGGGAGTGGGGGAGGTATAGAGCACTGTGAGAGAGAACTTGTGCTTAAATCAAGACTTTAGGAAATATTGCAGTCATGGCATTAATTAAAACTCAGAGTTTGGAAAGTATGCTCAGCCTTGTCTTTCAGGCTGTAATGACTTGCTCTGTGAGTTGAGCTGATAGCAGAGCAGCCTGTGCGGAGTGTGAGGCACCATTGTAATCCTGCTTGAAATGTAGGTAAAAGGTTGACGGGGTATGGATTTTTTGCATTACTAATATTCAGAGTTTTCTTTTGTTTAAAAACAGGCTCGTGAATCATCTATACTAACAAACACTAAGGTGTTCTGCAAGATATGCATCTTTTTTGCATTTTTTATTGTTTTTGATAGTGGCCTCTCATACAGGTTAATTTACAGCTGAAAACTTACTTTATCTCAGTGTTTCCTTATTTAGCAGTTTCCTGACACATAATATAGTAGTAAAGTAAGTCCAGAAACTGAAATTCTTATGTTGCTGGACTGGGGTGCTTTATCTTTCACAAGGCTAACTTCAAGTAGCTTATTTGTGGAGTACTCTGCATATTTCAACACTCTCTTATTAAAACAGATTGTGCTTTTGAAGATAAAAGCTGTGACCTGATTGCAGCGACATTTAGATGGCCTGAACCAGGGTCTTACCTTTAATGCTTCATGCGTTACCTGAATTAGATGCTGTAGATACCATAGCTGGAAAGAACGCAAATAATCTGGTGTTGCAAACTTCCATCTAAGAAATAATTAATCAAAAGTGGTCATAAAATGCTCAAGTGGCATGGCTTGGACAGATCTTGTCTTGGTGGAAGGTTAGATTTTTGCATTCTTTCCTAGGAAGAATGAAATGAAAACTTTTAGTTAGCTATTGTTTGCTTTGTCGCACAGAGACCCAGACCCAATTAAAATGAGCCAAAGAAAGAAAGAATGTGGAAGGTTCACCCTTCAGACAGTTTATCGCAGTCCTGAGTCACAGTGGTCTGTTTTCTGCGCTCTACAAACTGTCACTGGACAGGCAAAGTATGACAACTGCTGCCCCTTTTCTGTGTTTCATATTCTACCTGTTGCTGAACCATGCGAAACAAACCTATTTTTATGCAGAAAATGAGCTGTGGGCTATCCTCACCTAAGCCTAAAGTTTCCAGTCCCTCCATGTACTTCTGAAAGAGTATGATGAATTTGAAAGTATTTTTCTATGTTTTATTGAATAGAAGGGTGCGATCAACTGGAAGAATACCTTCCATTTTTCTGCCTTGAACCCTTGCAGTCATTATAAGCAGCATATGCAGGCTGTGTGCCTTCCTGCCTTGAGGCTCTGTGGTGACCTGTGTGATGACAATGAGGAGGAGGCCAAGGTGGTATTACTTCCTGGAACTTCAGCTTCCCAACAAAGTACAAGATAGAAGCAGATACCTTAAAGAGCTTTAAAAACACAACTTGGTGGGCTTTGACAGCTACTTCCTTTGAATATTTGTGATGTTTGGAATTTTAGGGCAGAACCCCCTATCTCAATAGGATAGTTGAGACCTTAACCCTGTTATCTTTGTTACTCATGTCATGGGTGGAAAAGAGTTAGTTTCTCTCTATGAGAAAAGCAACTGGGTGCAAACATCCCGTGTGGATGAAACCGTTTTGGAACAGCATTAGAAGCAGCAGTGTGTGGTACCTGGGTGGCTGCTGTTGGACCTCAACTCAGGAAAGAGTACGAAATGACAAGAGTAGTAGAAGCAACATAATGTACTTTTGAGGAGAAGAGAGTCTACAGTGCTTGAAGCTCAGTGCCATGTCCTGCATCTCTTTGAGGAGAGCAAACCTGCTCTTACACTTGCAAATTCCAGAGCTGGATGAAAACTCGGGCTGGTTTTGGGTAATATCTTTCTCTCACGTTTGCGGTGGCCGTTGTGACTGATGACTCATTCAGTTACTTAATACAGTTCATAGTCCCTCAAGAGGCATGAGGTGATACGTAACCTGACTGGTCATACTGAGCACAGGTACATTGTCTGTGGCATGCTGGAAATGAAAACTGTGCTTTTGTCCAGGCCAGTCTTCAGTCACTAAATAGTCGCAGACATTAGTGTTCAGTGGAGCAAAAAATTGCTTTTCTCTTAATAGGAAAAATCAAACTGGCAATATTGGTTTAGAACGTTTCTAGTGAGTGGACCTGTGCTGCCTCTGCCATCTTCTGCAAGTTTCCCCTGCAAAGAAATAAAACTGAGGGGCAATTTCTTCTTCATGTTTGTGTCCAAACAGTATCTAAACCCAGTAATTTTTCCTATTTTAATAAAAGGGAAAATAAGTTAGCTGTAGCTCATGGCTGCACTGTGGCTTACACCTTTTTTCTCCCCTTTTTTTCCATACAGCAATTTCAGTACAAGGTCACCACGTATCTATTATCAGCCATGTGGAATAGCAGTTAACAGGTGAACAAAGGCAAGGGCTCACTATAGGATTCTCTGTTTAAAAAGTTACCCAGCACAATAAAGGGTTATCATACTTGTAAATACTGCTGAAATGCAGAGTGTGCACCTCCCAGTAGTATTGACATGCTTTAAATTCTTCCATTGCATGGATAAGGCTGACGTGATCACTAGGGTTTGAAGAGTGCAGGAGCAGAGAACTGCCCATGGAGAGTATCGTAAATAAATGTGAAACCCTCGTGGGTGTAGGGTCTGAGGCATGAAGTCCAAGTGAAAATATTTCCCAAAGCCGACATGTCGCCGAATGGTGGATGTGTGTGTGTGCGCGCCTTCAAGTTCTGTGTGCCAAACCCATGGCTTGTTACTCTTGAGACTTCTCATGCTGAATTGAGCCGTGACCTCAAGGGAGACTTCAGGTTTGCTGGATATTTGTTTTTCAGTGGTGCTCCAATCTTGCTTGTGTTTCAGTGGCAGAAGGGTTCTGTTCATCAAATCTGGCTCTGTCTCACCTCTTGATTTTTCTTCCCTTTTCCACCCAGACAACCTTCCCCAAACACGTCCCACGTGTATATGCTGTGATGGCATTGATGTAAGATCTGTAGTGTACTGCAGAGTAGGCAAACGAGAGTCCAAAGAGATCAGAGAATCACACAATAGCTGAGGTTGGAAAGGACCTTTAGATGTCGTCTAGTCCAACCCCTGAAAGCAGGGTCAGGTAGAGCAGCTGCCAAGGACTGTGTCCAGATGGGCCTTGAATATCTCCAATGGTGGAGACTCTGAAACTTCTCTGGGCAGCCTGTTTCAGTGTTCAACCACCAGAGAACTCCCTTCAGGACCTGCAACTATGTAAACGGGTTTGGGTGTTGTCTGGCAATAACTTGTAGAGGACTTCCTGTGAAATCAGGCTTTGGGACAAGAACTGCAACTGCCTGTTAAAGCAGAACTTGGCGTAGAGAATCTTCAGAGACACCTTTCTGGAGATTGTCATTGTCTTCCATGCTTTTACCTGAAAGAAGCAAAGAATGACCCACACCAAAGGCCTAAAAGACAGCCTAAAGCTCTAACGTACTGAATTACAGTAATGTCTAGTAAGTGATGATGAGGTTTGGTTAAACACAAGTGAGGCGGCCCGTCATACGTGGCTATAAACAGTGTGGCCTTAGTCGAAGCACATGTGATGTCTGTTGCAAAGTGCTGGGGTATATGGTGTTAATACGTGAAGTGTGTGGTCCCATCGCCAGAGAGCTGCAGTGAGAAACATCTCTTTTTCAGTTGACAGCTCACACATGGCCAGGTGTGAGAGTGAATGCTGATATTTCTGGATTGAAAAAAGTGCATTATGAGTTGCTATTTAAGCTGGTTCTCCAACATAAACCACTGCTATATATGCATAAGTCTGTATATAGGCACAGATCTTACAGTATTGTTGATTTGGTTTGGTAAGTTCTGCTTAATCCTCTGATAGGGTACGAGCTGATGTTCTCAAACTTCAGCACGCTAATAAATTTAACGGATTTCAGGACTTAAAGTTGAGAAATATAATGAATTGTTTTTTAGAAGTAACTGTGGAAATTTAGAAAGTATGACATGCAAATTGCAAGTTCAGCTGATCTGATGAGATTTTTCAATATTGTAGTTATAATTGGTGTCACTATGTGTAATTCTGTACATGAACATCTGCACGTGTACACACAGATGCCTGTGGCAGTGTATTATAGCTGGCTGCCTGTAAAGGTTTCTATGCTGCCCTACGCCTTTTTTTCTAATAATTTTATGTAAGTGAAATAAGTTGCGAAAGAGACCTACAATAGATCTCTGGCTTCTGCTTCGCATGGAGATGTGTACTGGTCAGGGTGAAAATCTATTCTTGATTTCTTGAATATGGGGGGAAAGAAAGAACATATGTGGTTAATTTTCCAGGTTTGAACAAGAGAGATGTAAGCAGTTCACAGTTACGTGCCTTGGATAAAACTTTTTTCATCTCGAACAGTGCATTTTACTGATCTATGAGGTATATTTTCACTTTCTATAGGACAGTTATATATTAGTATAAGAGCTCTTCAAGGGAATATATTTAAATATATAAGCCTAAGTGAGCACACATATCTTTTCTTCTAAGTTATTCTTGAAAGTTTTCCTTTTAATAATGACCAAAAGACGTCCATGCCTGAATAAAGTTTGCGTGTATGTTTGCGTGTGTTTGTTTTAAAAGATGCTGAACCTGTTCAAATTCTTTTGACAGACTTTATCTCAAATCAAATATCATCTGTCTGTCTTGTGTCTTAATTTTTGGCCAGACCAGGTGTGATTCGTCCTGCCTAAGTCTGAAGGTGGCATAGAAGTCAAAATGAGCACTTGCTGATATGCTAATTTGGCAGAAACTTGATCATGTATTCATGCATAATCACCAAATTGATATGTCTGGGCAATTTAGTAACATGCCTGTTGACACCACTGGTTTGAAACCAGGTTCCCACACCTTGAGGACTGTCCTTTGTGCGACGAATATTGATAAATCTCATAACTGATCTTCCTACTTGGGTAACAGATGGCGTGTCTAGCTTAAGTGTGGACCACAAGCTGAGATTCTTTCTGGAATTTATGTTATGCTTTAGCATACTATTCCAGACCTGGTTAAATTGCTAGGATGCCTTTAAATCTGAAGCTTTGTGAAAGATTTTGTCTCGTCTGGTGCTGTTAGCTGTGACGGGTCAGCCGGGCTAAAAGGAGTTATACAGACTTTGTGCATTGCTGAGGGTAAGGATCCCGTTTTGAAGACACACTAGGAGCTGCTGGAGGTCTGATGAGTAAGAAGCAGCTGAATTTTCTGTTATTTCTCAGAGGTGAATTAAGGAGAGGATCCCCCAGAGTATCTTGGTGTTTTACAAAAGGTTCAGCTGACGGCGTCAATGGATTCTGCAACTGAGTTATCTCCTTATTTCCTTACCATGCCAGGCACAGATACAGAGCAGATGCAGTGGCCTTTCTCAAGGATGAGAGCTATTTTTAGTTAGGGAAATGGGAATATCCAAATAGCCAGAGGTTTATTTTAGTGCTTCGTGCATCATAACTATAGAAAGAGCTTAATGAGGAATCTTTGTTCCTCTAAGATCCACAGCTTTGTTCAGTTATAGTTAAGGCAACACGAAGAGGGCTGTGTCATTCCAGCCACTTGGGATTCATTTGCAGAAAACACAGCAGCTTGTGCTGGCTTTCATCCAGCTTTGCTGCTGGCAAAACATGTCTCTTCACTCTCTTTGTACTCTCAGCTATATGACCAAAATCCTGTTTAGCCAGTTTTTCAAACTGGTGCTCAAACTCGGTCCTTCCCTCTCACCACCTTTTCTCCAGGAACTGTGTTAGGTTTCCTGGAGGTATATGAACAGAGCAGCTTGTTTGATTCTGCCTCTCCTCTCAGCTTTTAATCTTGGTATTGAATTATTGAACGTATTCCTTTAAATATGTAATGATTCATCAGAGCTCTGCTAGAGAGACTGCTCTGGTGGAATAAGCAGTACCGTGTGGAGGGTGATGCCAATAACACTGTGGTTCTTGCAGGCGAAATGAGGGCTGGTTGCAAGACGCGAACGGTGGTAATTAGTGCTCTGTATAACTCTGTTGCTATGTAATGAGTAGATTAACAGGGGAGACACACAGGGTGTGTGAGCCTGGTGGAGGAAGCCTTAAGGTGGGGCAGCTTTGCATGCTGAAGTGGGGGAGTGCTATGGAGGGCAGCTTCAAGGTGAGTGACAGGAGGCAAATAGCTGAGATGGTTTTTATTAGTGGGGTGAAGGAGATGTGGATGGAATTTACAAGATGACAGAGTTGTGGACAGGTTGTTCAACAAGTGAGACAGAAAAATGTAATGTAAATCTGGCACTGGTCTTAACTTGTCCTTAGCTTGCTACATTTGGGTGTATGCTGGTTCGAGGTTGCTTTTGAGATGCTGCCTGAAACTTGTAGCGTGAAAAGGGAAGCTGAAGATGGCTTTTCCCCAGGAACGCCAAATTGCTTAACTTGCATTTCACTGTGGCTTTATAAACACACCCACACCGGTTACTTTAACTCCTTTTGATATAGATGATAGGCTGTATGTGTTGCCTGAAAGACTTAGGGGTCCACTGTAATCTATAGTAATGAGGGGTGGTCCCCAGCTATGCTTTTTGTACTTAACCTTTCCAGAATTTGGAGACATCTCCTGTGGATGGAAGAAGCCAGCTGAGGCAGATCTCGAGTATCTGTTGATCCTCTGCGGCAGAGTCATACTTGCTATTTTGCCCCATGCTCTTCTCCTAGGTGAATCACTCCATTCACATGCCATTGCCCCATTTCTCTCCTCGGTTAAACCGTGCGATAACCAAGCTGCTTTGGATAGGAAGGATTGCTTTTGTCTCCTGACTAGTCTTCCCACACTCCTTTTGCCCTCTTCTCGAGCAGTGCACCCTAAAGTTTGGAAAAGGCTGTTTATTTTAAAACAGAAGTTTCTAAATAAGCCCTCAGCAAGGCCTGCCAACCTCTGGCATTTATCTAAGGCACTTCAAGCTGCTAGCCTCTGGTAAGAAAAATACGGAATTATTTTGACATGTCGATTGTCCCATTGGAAAGGAGTTTGCAGTGTTGAATGTTATCACTGACATCTAACAAACACGCAGTGCAAATACTTAGGCTCAGTTAAAAATTGAAACAACTGCTGCCTCTCATGCCTTCTTTAAACCTTAGTACACTTGGAGTATCGGGCTTAGTGGTGTCCTTATGCGATATTTCACTCTTTGATGTCTTCTCACCAGGGGCTTCTGAAAATAGCTGTGTGCGTCTGTCTTTTCAGCTGTATGTTCTGTAGGAAACACCATCTGAAAAAAAGTTAATATTTCAGTGCACAGTCTTGATTGTTACAAACTTGACTTACACCATTTGGCCTGAGTATTTCCTCCCTTGCCTGGACATTTTTCTCTTTTTGTTGTCTAACTTGGTGAAGACTTCTTGAACTACAGTTCTTGGGCTTTCTTTGTGAAGCAGGAGGCTGCATACACTTGCTGCTTCCCTCAAATTGTGTGTGTTGAATTTCTTCATCTATCTGATCAAAATAGCTCCCTAATTGCACTCTCTCTATGGACTCTTGTGCATCTTCAGAAGCGCAGGGTACAAAGTTGAAGGTTTGGGGAGTGTTTTATTACTTTTCATCCGTAAGACTCTGCTTCCTTTTGGCAGGAATCCCTGTACAACTACTGGAGGCTAATTCCTACCACCATTTCCATTCCTTTTTACAAACATTTGCTCTTTACTTTGTCCAGAAGTTAAAACAGAAAGTAATTTAGTAAGGAGGCAATTCTCCTCATGTCTGTTGTTGTGGTGAGAATATTTGTTGTTGGTCTGTGACCGTGGTAGTCCCCAGAACTGCATTTCTGAAGTGGCTCCTTTTGAGTCCGCTGGAATTTTCTCCTTTTTCTGGTGTTTACACATCAGATGAGGTATTTTGAGCACTCTCAGATCTCCATTTTCTGACTTCAAATCATCCTTAAACAATGATTTGCTTTATAGCCTCAGGTTCCTAAAGACTTCAATTTGTGGTAGGAAAGCAACCTGACCTAACAATCAGGAGGAAACTGGCTTTTTGAATTGGCAAGAGTTTGGGTTGGCTGTTTGATTTTGTTTGTTTGTTCGTTTGAGGGGTGGGGGTAGTGTTTGGTTTTGTGTGGTTTGGTAGCGAGCAAAGAATTGTATTTTAAAGTGGGTTTTTTGGGGGGGTGGGAATATTTCACCTTTCTTAAACTTTCAAATATCTTCTGTTTAATATTAAATAACTTCATTTTATAGATATATCTGTATATATATTTCTGCAAATTAAGCAACGTACACAAGATGCCGTGTAAGTGCCTTTCCTTACCCAGCTCTGCCCCTCAGTTCTCTGCCTTGAGGTGCAGCAGCCACTACTACAGCATTTCTGAACTCAGTATGGTAGTGGAACAATGGTTGGCTGTCCAAGCCTAGAAAAGAGCCTGACTTGAATTTGAGCAGTTATTTGGAAATAAAGCCTGGGTTATTGTGTCTCTGCTCCTCCTAAATCAAGTTCACTACGTGATTTCTCCTGTGTGGAGCCCTGCCTTTGGGACGCAGGTGCTGCAACATTTGGTCACCCAGAGTGTAGCTATGGGATTAGATCATTAGGACATCTTCTTTACTGAGCAGAGACGCTAGCTGTACAAATGTCACCTCTTTTCCCCCCATACACAGGTTAAAAGGCAGCGTGAAGATGATGTCTGAGTTTCAAGTCAACTTGCAGTTTGCTTCAGGATTGGTTGTTCTGGAGGTGTAAGCTATTGCTGAGAGCAGTGGGTGGCTACTGCATTATGATAATAATTATTGCTTTGTTTGTGAGGTGATGCTTTCCTGGGAGGGAGAAGCATCAAGAGGGAAGCTTAGAATAATTATATTTGTCCCCTTGAAAATGAGCTAATAAGCTCCTATTTACTGATTTGATACATATAGGTACTGTAATACCTTAGTTGACTATTACGAGCAAGGAATTTAACACTGGTATGGAGTAATAAAAGGCTAGGAACTGTTGCGTAAGGATGGAAAACAGCATTGAACAAGACAGATGGAGTCCTTTCCTCTTGAGAATTAACCTGCTGGGGGTTATCTATCCTACAGGTGGAAAATGCTTTTGCTTTATCTAGTGTTTGTAACACCGCGTCTCTGCCAAGAACTGGCTTGGGTCTGACTTGATTATAATTTCACTTCTGAAGGTGTTGGACCACAATTTGGATGGCTTTTTTCAGCATATAGCTTTGAAACATTAGTAACCCTGACGGTAGCTTTTTTCATTTTGAAGTTCAAATTAAAAGAAAGGCTATTGCAAAATCAGTATTGTGATCGATCTTGAAAGGGTTTTTTGTTTCAAATATTTCATAGCTTTTATTATAGTTAGTTCCAATTTTGTACATTACTGTTACAATACCATGACCTTTTATATGAACTTACAATCAGGATAACATGGCAGAATTACTCTTTTTCCGTACTGCTGGTGTTCGTGTTTTCTATTCCACTAATGCATGTAGTTTGCCTGCCTCTATCAGGAGCCCACCTCTCTTCTCCATCCTATTTTTTCAATGGCTATTACAAAGTGCTGAATTATTTTATCTTCCTAGAAAAAAAAAAAAGTGTTGTAATGGTGGTAGGTGGTTATTTTATGGAATTATCTGTATCAGGCAGTAGTATGAAATTTATCAATTTATCACTTTGTTTTTCAGTTTAATCAGCTGGTATCCAGTGATCTGAAAGTACTCGGAAGGAGCTCTTACACCCTCTGCTGTGATGGCCAGTTACTCATTCGACAAGTCCTCCACCCAGAAACATCCAAGAAGGTATGAGGTCAGAACTGATGCAGAAGGCACTGCTGTGTTTTAAGGACATCTGAAAAAATAGCTTATGTGAGTTTGGGATGAGCAACACAGTTCCACCTTGGGAACGATAGTGTTCCAAGAATATTGAAGGTGATGCCCTCTCGATCTCAACCCTCAGTAGCACAGAAGTAGTTCTTGGCACTTGCTCTGGGAAGTCAGCAACTATTGCTCTGTTTAGGCTTGAGTTAAACCACGGGTTCTGTGTGGAGCCATGGGTTTCTACCCAGATCTGAAACTGGTAGGAGCCATGTGTCAGTGTTCTGTCGAGAGTAAACACACAGGTAGCGACTTGCTCTGGAGAACAGCAGTGATTTCCCCATCCACGTTTATTCAGCGGGAAGTAGTGGTACAGCTTATTTGCTACCCCCACATGACACAGCAGGTTCCACTTGGAGTTCCTTGCAAGGGCTTAGAGCAGGCTGTCTTGCACAGGGAGAAGAATCTTGCCTTTGTGCAGGGTGGTGGCTCTTGAGTTAGGCTGCTTGGCAGGGTGTGCAGGAACCGCACGGGAATGGGAGCTGCTGACATGGAAGGAATTGACTGATCAGTTGTATTTTTTTTCTCTATATAAGGTTATTGGCTCATGCTGTTTCTACAAATATTCATTTGGCATTTGTGTTATATTAAAACATAACACTGTGACTTCTTATGAAAAGTCCATGTTTACGTAGGGATGAAGCAAGTAAGGAAACAGGAATGATATTTAATATTAAACACGATAGTACTTCTTTTCTTTTGTGGGCAATTCTTTGTATTTCCCTCTTGAAACAAATGGACTAAACCAAAACAAACTCTGTAACGTTGTGAAAGAAAGAAATAATTGTCCATGCCATATCAAGGAAAGGATTGGATCGAGCGCTGAGTCTCTTAATTCTGCATTTCCTTCTCTTTTTTTTTTTCTTCAATACCTTCTCATTTGCCAAAGTATTTCTCCCTGCACATGAAATGGTAGTAAGCCTCAGACCTTAGCTCTTGCTATCCCTGCCATTCGAAGAAGCATCACCTTGTGACTTTCCTTAATTCTTTATTTACAAAGGTGGGTGCTGTTTGGCTAGACCGAAGTCAAACTTCTGTATCGCAAAACAGTTGCAGATTGTGAGAGAGAGAAAGGAGTGAATTAGACCAGAATTATTCGTTTTATTCATTGGAAAAATAAGCTAATGCCTGAATGAAGGGCTCCTTAAATGTTTGTTCAATAATGTTATAAAATTAAAGTTCTTATCCAACATGCCACTGTAATGAGTCGATGCCTTTAGGTTGCTGGAAGCTGTTTTGTACACTGTAACAGTTTGTTTAAACTGTGTTATCATGGTTTGGTACAATGTTGCTTTTCAGTGGAGCCACCAAAGAGAAAATGCGGTGTCCTAAATGGCGGTATTTATAACCCAGCAGAATCTAGATCGTCTTTTTTATTTCTGTTTTCTTCCCCAGCCGTCATCTCTAGCTGTTTTGGACAGGTCTGCCTCTCAGCAGCTCTTCGGGTTTGCTCATCTAGAGATCTAATTCTGTAAGGCTGTGGAATGCAAGCTGTGTTACCAAGGAATTACACTGGGCTATCACAGACAAGCTGATGACATGCATCTATGTGATTTTTGAGACTGCCTCATTCAGTCCAAATATATTTATCAAGAATTTAAAGGAATGGTCTCTACAAAACAAACTTTTTGCCTTCCTTGTAGAACTTCCTGCTGTCAGACTGCTTCTATTCCTTTTATGATCTGCGCAAAGAATTTCACGCTTGCTACCCTAGTTCAGCCGCCGTGAAAGATCAGACTATCAAGACCATGGCGGAATGTATCCTTCTGCTGCAGCTTTGACACCATAATCGATCATGCTTCCTTAGGTTTTGTCTCTGTGATCATTCCAGGTTTTACTCTGCTACAACGTGGGTTTTAAAAACTCACAGGTAAAATGGAAGGAATGTTTGAGTGTTGGGGGAGTGGCTTGCTTGTAATTTTTTTTTCAGTTGGAATCTAACACTGAGTTCTAAACCATATTTAGTAAATCTGCTAAAGAAAAACAGCACTTGCATTGATACTTGATCTGAAAGGAAAGGCTTAGCTCTCAGTGGCCCTCTTCAGCACCAGCTGGCCTGCAAGCTTCTACTGTTTGCAGATAGTGATTGTTCTCTCATATGATCCTGACTGAACCGAGTTTAAAACAAAAAAACCACTGACACCCTACATCTAAATTTTAGGAGGATTGTTGTGGCCCAGCTGCATGTGGTTAAAGTTCAATTCTGTTTGAAGTGATAGGAACTTACTCAGCTTTTTTTTTTTAACTCTTAACACTGAAATGATGTAAGCTATCAAGAGTTTTCAGATTGTTGACTATTAAAGTGAATATTAACCAGTTTACGAGCAGAGTAACGAATATCTAATGGTCACGTGTCCCTGCTAAGACCAGCAAATTTGATCACCAGCCTGTGTTAACATCAGGACAGCCTTATGACTTGTTTACAAATGATTGTGCAAGTCTGTTATTTTCTATAATCACCTGTTTAGATCTAGGCTTAGGAACAGATGAAACAGAGGAGGACTTTGGCGTGTGGCAAGTGAAAACCATGGTGGCTATCATTTTCAGCATGCTCTCTGAAAGCTGTAGTAAGTGAACTATTTATACAGAATGTCAAAGTCTTCCTTTTCTGTAAGAATTGGCAGTGATACTGTCATTCTTCAGTAGTCTCTCACCCTGGTTATATTTAAACTTCCTGTTTTGTTGCAGATCACATATTTACTGAGCCTGAAACTGTGAAATACAAGTACGAAACAGGTCCTTGGTAAGTGCCCTTGTCACGGTTGTTTACCACCAAAGAATAGTATTGTCTAGAGCAAGGAAAGCTTGTGAATCTTGCCCCACGGTCTCTGTGAAAGTTCCTGAGCACCATGACAGGGATCCCGTAGCCTAATATAGCTGGTGTTTGAATGCTGTGCTTTAGTCTGTCACTTTAAAGTCTCTGCTGGTTAAATGCTCTTTGTTCGCTAGCTTCTGTTTTGCATGGCAGCAAGGCTGACTTATCTTAGCCAATGGTGAAGAAATATTTGTGAACTTTCCCTAAGTCAACAGGGGTGCTGGCTGTATGCAGCTGAACTACGTCGTGCTTCTGAAGAGTGGTCTGATACACTGTATTGCACATTGTGTTTAGGGGGAGGAGCAGCAGAGTGGTTCTTTGATTTCAAATACATTGTAGTGCCCGGAGAATGAAACATCTTAAGCATAAGTGATACGTACTCATATTTAGGACTGCCTCGTAATCATCTGCATTAGATCTTTCAAATAAAATTAATCCAGTTCCTTATTGCTTGACTTTGAAACAGTCTTCCTATTTTTTTTATAAGGAACTGCCAGGTGGTGACAACATAGTGCATCTTAGGCACTGTATATATAAAAGGATTATTCCAGTTATCTTTCCTGTATTGAAATAAGCAATGGAATTAGAAGAGTCTCAACAGCAAATTACTCCTGATTTACAAGTTAAATTAGTGGCAAACTGAGATTTGGTAAGATAATGGAAAACCTAGATAAAAGCTTACTTTGGCTGTTTTTTTTTCTTTTTTCCTGTGCAGTAGTAAATCTGAAACAGTGGACAGTGAGACAGTAATACGTGCCAGAGGTTTGCCATGGCAGTCTTCAGACCAAGATATTGCTCGATTTTTCAAAGGACTTAACATTGCCAAGTAAGATAATAAGAAGTATTTGTCTTGCTTTATCACTTTGTCATTAAAAGCAAGTTCTTTTAATATTTGTTTAACATACATCCCCACACCCTCTGCTAGAGTCCTTGCTTCTACTGTCTTTCCCCACCTAGGTCCCTTCCCACCCCATGGTCATGATAACTGAACAGGTTTGCCAGCCTTAGGTGGGCAAGAAAGAGTTTAGAATATGTGAAAAAGAAAAGAGATTTATCAGTTGAAACCCAGCATACGTTCATTTCTTGCTAGTACCTAAAGGGATAAACTCCTGCTGCGTTGATCAAGGCAGCGTCCACGACAGAAGAGAAGCTTTAATTTTGTGCCAGCTCTTCAGGATTCTGCTGTACCTCCTAAACAGGGCAGATTCAGAAACCTTTAAGTGCTGTTGGGAAGAAATTTTCGTATGATTGATGTGTGTGTGTATATAGAGTGAGTTCCATTTAGCATACCCATCACTTGATGTGTATTCCAGATTCTCAACACTGAGAAAATGCTTTTTAAAAAATTTTTTTATTTGGAGGCATGAGGAAATTCAAATCTGCATCTCTGAGGTGATAGGAAGGGCTTGCAAAGTTACATCTGCACGGAGTTGAGAAAATGGCTTCAGAAGATCCAAGACCTCACTGAAATGGCTTCTGCTGTATAATCGTGTTACACTAAAGATGAAATTAAATTGTGGATAGTAGCATTTTTCAATCTGTAAACTCTCTTAGTCTGATTTCTCTGCCATTCTTTCACAATTATTTATTAAATGTATTGAAGATGCAAACTAAGTTTATTTTTGTTGGCTTTACCTTGCAGAGGTGGTGTGGCTCTTTGCCTGAATGCTCAAGGAAGAAGAAATGGGGAAGCATTAGTTCGGTTTGTCAATTCTGAACAGAGAGATCTTGCACTGGAAAGACACAAGCATCACATGGGTAGCAGATACATTGAGGTAAAGAGTAGTGACTTTGGAAGGTAACCTGAATATTTTAAAATACAGTTTTAAATGAGAACAAAGTGCACTTCTGTTTCGCTCAAAGTACCAAAATACAGTTCTCACCTGTGTTTTAGAGTTGCATGTTGTAATTTTCATGTGGGTTGTGTTTGTTTGTTTTTTTTTAAGGTTTACAAAGCAACTGGAGAAGAGTTCTTAAAAATTGCAGGAGGTAAGTGATGCTGGAGTTCAGTGCAATTACTTAAGGTTGTAGGAGTGGTGTTCTAGTTCTCATGGTTTTTTCCTGACTGAGGTCACAAATGGATAATGAAGTAGCTTTTCCGGTTTTGCTTTCCAAGAATACTTGACCCTGTCAAGTTCTGGTTTCATGTGGCTGGATTTGAGCTGTGAGCATTTGGGCTGTGATGTTCACAGACAGGTCTTGCTGTCTGGGAGGAGGATGAGCCTTTGCGGTGGAAGCATCTGTGCACTTTGTCTAACTTCCCCCTAATTTCATCTTTGGTCCAACTTGATTAGAATATGAATACCCCTCACTTTCAGGGTAAGAGATTTTCCCTTCAAAACAGATCCCTGGGATTTAGTAGTGGCTCGGGTCTTCGGTGGGTTTTTGCTAGCTACTTACCTCCTGTATTGCTCCTTAACGCTTTGCCGCTCCTGTGTTCTACGGAATTGCCTGACCAGCGTGACCGTGTGGTGTTGGTTGACCATATGCTGTTACTTCCTACCAGGCACCTCCAATGAAGTGGCCCAGTTCTTATCTAAGGAGAACCAAGTTATCATCCGGATGAGGGGCCTTCCATTCACTGCTACTCAGGAGGATGTCTTGGGGTTCCTGGGGCCAGAGTGCCCAGTTACAGGAGGGAAAGAAGGACTTCTTTTTGTCAAGTACCCAGATGGCAGGCCCACAGGAGATGCATTTGTGTTATTTTCCTGTGAAGAATACGCACAGAATGCACTTAAAAAGCACAAAGAAATTCTCGGAAAACGTTACATTGAACTCTTCAGGAGCACAGCAGCAGAAGTCCAACAGGTTGTAACTATTGGCTGCGAGACTTGAAACTTAACAGTTAAAACTACCAACTCTTGCAAGCAAATATGTTGTAGACAACCACGCAAGTCTGTTATATTAAAGATGCCAAGTTCTAGAAAGGGCAAGATATGCTTGCAGCACTGGTTTTTGTTTTTCACAGCCACTGTTGGGTTTTGGGTTTAATATCTCTCAGACTGTAAAGTAAAAATCATTGGATAAATTTATTCTACTTAAGGGTTGACCGAAATCGCAAATATTCTAGATTGATAGTATCGTAGTAATGCTTCTTGAAAACCCACAGTATTGACTTTAAATTTTGGTCTCTGTACAGAATTTCTAACGTTAAATCCAAATTTGGATGCATTATAGCAGCTTTTCCTACAACTGCTTTGTGGAAACTAAGAATTACCAGCATGTAGCTAATTTTTGGTGAAAAGAAGTGAAATACTTGTTTTCCTTAGATAATAGATTTCATTTTCCTCTCTATCTTTCACCGGTTCCTACTATCACCTTCTTGAACTGGCAAAACTGTTTTATTTTGGCACTGGCGACTCAAGCCTGTGAAAAACAGTGCGTGTTGCACTTTTCTGCCTGACACACAGCAGTTCTAGACTGGTAATGCCAAAGGGAGCCATTCGATCTGGTCTTTGCATGGCCACTGGCTGTGAAGACTTTAATACAGTTACTCCTTCAGCCTATGTGACATGAGAAGCCTTTTCTATAGAAGGGATGGGGCGAGGGAGAGCATATCCCCTCTTGCAGACCTGCCATTACGCTTAGTACAGAGATTTGATGGTTAGAGCAGCCAAGACTGACATGTGCATTGTGAAGACTAAGTGAAATGGCATGGTGAGATTTTTTTTTTTTCTTTCCCTTCCTTCTCAGTTCTGCTGCTTAGAGAGAGTGAAGCAACGTCCTCTAAGGAACAAAACCACTCTGTCACAGTGATCAAGTCTTTGTTTTCACTTTTGTTAGGGAGACCTGGATCAAACTCATGCAAACTATGTTCTATCAATAGATCCTCCATGACAGCTGTCTAGTAGTATTGTGAGAATTGATTTATGCTCAACCACGTGATATGTCAATCTCTGTCAATGTGCTTTCTTTGCCAACAGGTGCTTAATCGATATATGTCAACACCTCTTATTCCCACTCTCCCAACTCCCATCATTCCTGTCATACCCCCACCGTACACCATTGCCGCGGGTAGCATACGTGACTGTGTCCGGCTCAGAGGCCTCCCCTACACTGCTGGCATTGATGACATCCTGGACTTCATGGGGGACGCCACAGGAGATATCAAGCCCCATGGAGTTCACATGGTCCTTAATCAACAGGTAACGGCATTTTGCGCGGGAGGGGTAACTTCCCAGTTTTTGAACAGGCTTAGAAGTCAGGGCTGAAGTCAGTTTGCCTGTTCTTGGCCGTGCTGTCGCTTTCTATAACCTTGAGAAAATGCTCTGTTCTGTGTGCCTGTCTTTTTGTTCCTTCCCTTCCTTAATTCTCCTCCCCTTGTACGCACACACATGCATTTCTTTCTGTATATGTATGCATACGACTGGGGAGGACGAAGCGTGTTCTTTTGATGATAGCTTTATCCTGGAGGCTGTGCCTTAAATAATCCCTTGTGTTTCAGTCATGTGCTGGGAATACACAAGGCAGAAATGTCTCATGGTAGGTGGTGTAGCTGTTCTGTCAGCTTCAGGCGTTCTGTTCAATGGTAGCTGTGTTGTTTGAATGGTATTTGTGGAAAAATTGGGTTCTGCTGCCTTCTAACTTGATTAGAGACCTTTCAGGCTTTAAAGGAAGTTGATAATTAAAAATCGTGGTTTGGATATATTGTAATGACATAAGGATATTTTTTCCTTTTTTGTCTTGTGTTAAAAACAAACTCTATTAACCACAGAAATATTGAGGTTTTAAGGAAAACAAATGAGAGCGATCTATTATATTTTCTTTTTTATTAAGAAAATTTTTAACGTTTTACACATTCAACAAAGTCAGGTTGCAGAAGATCAGACCTGGAAAACAATTTCTAATGTAGCTATGGACTTTACTAAAGCATGTCTGGACTTTTATACTGCTGTAACGCTACCTAAAATGTAGTTACGGGGAAGGCAAAGCCAGATTCTTCCTAGAGCTTCATAGCAACAGGATAAGAGACAGTGTTAATAAACTGCATCAAGGAAAATTCCAGCTGGGTGAAGAGCAGGGGGAAAAAAATTGCAGTGAGAAATTAGTTAAGCACCCAAACAGGTTCCCAGAGGTGCTGTGGTGTCTCCACCCCTCGATATGCTTGGAATTCAAGTGGAGAAGGCCATGAGTTGCCTGATGTTCAAAGCAGGGCTAACTTTCAAGTTACAGCATTTGGATTAGACGCCTCCAAACTTAAGTTTCCATGTGAAATTATTCTTTGTTTCTTTCTGCAGAAGATGGAAGTGGTGGTGTGTTCTGGGTGCTGTTACATGAGTCTTGTCTTTCTGCTCCTAAAGATCATTGCTGTGTTATTAGCCATTGGTGCCAGCTGACAAAGAACAATACAGGCTTTCAGTAGATGTTTGATCTTGGTGCTTTCTGCGTTTCCGGGTGTTTTAACAGCAGATTGACTTACGATTATCTCCCCTATTCCTCTAGGGACGACCATCCGGTGATGCTTTTATCCAAATGAAATCTGCTGACAAAGCCTTTATGGTGGCTCAAAAATGTCACAAAAAAATGATGAAGGACCGTTATGTGGAAGTATTCCAGTGTTCAGGAGAGGAGATGAACTTTGTTTTAATGGGTGGCACTTTAAATCGTAGTGGCTTATCCCCACCGCCATGTAAGTTACCATGTAAGTCTCCAATTCTTCTGCTCTCTGCTGCTAAAGGCTGATGTGTGGTAGGTGCTGAAGCTTTGTGGCCTTTCACCTTTCGACTTCGGTTTTGCCGTGATCAATAATCATCCATCTGTATATGTGCTGAGATTGGAATTGTTCCCTTTGGGCAATAATGGGACTGATCAGAGGTATTTTTATTGTATTTTCGGTGGTGAGTAGAGGGCAGCAAAGCCTTGCCAGTGAAATTGTTGCACACTTTGCTTTTTATGGGTGCACTGTTCTTCTGAGCTCTGCGGTAGACTTGCCTGTAGTGGAATTAGAGGGATTTTTAAAAGGGGGAGAAATTCTGCATTCTAGCTGCAGATGAGTGCTCTTGCTATCTTCCCTTAGAGCACGGAGAAGGTACTCTATGGGCTTATTTTTGAAAAAAACCACCCTCTTAGATGATATGCTAACATAGAGTGGTGAAGTTGGATAGATTTTTCTATTTTTATTTTACTTAATGTTACAGTGAACCTTACTGTGAAACTGTAATGGAACTATACTGTACCGTTCTAGCTACCAAATCACAAAGCGGATACCAATGTGTATTTGCAAAATAGCAAAAAGCTGCCAAATGTAGTATTTAAAAACAGTTTGATTGCACACCAAGCCAAGCTTTACGTTTCTGTACAAATCAGATATTGTTCATCAAAACGCATCAGTGATCTAGTGGGTTATTCTTTATTCCATTTGCTATATCCTCGAAACACTTTGTGGAGTTGCAGGAGGCTTGTAGATGAAGACTCATGGCCAGCAGTTGTGGATGCCCACGTGCAGTGAATGTTACAGTACTTTTGTCCCACAGAGTACAACTTCCGTTACAAAGAAGAGAGGGTGTGTTGGTGTGCACGCCTGCTTCCTCTATGCACATGGCTTTATGCTTTCTTTGAATAACTCTGAAGTTCCCTACTTTCCATTTGCGTATGGACAGGGCTGCGCAGCTCTAGGAGCTGTGAACTCCTAGGAACAGCTTGTTCCGAATGTCCCGGTTGTCGTTCACGGTGATGTAGCAGGGATCTCCACAGGAGAGGCTAGAGAGCCGTCTTTGCTCATGTGTTCATTGATCAGGCTCAGATGGTGTTCATCACACTGGGATGAATAATTCCTTTCCTAGAGCAAAGAGCTCCGTTCTGATTGGGTTTTGTTGCTGTGTCCTGGCTTGTTTTTAGGTCTTTCTCCACCCGCCTACGCTGCTTTCCAAACAGCAGCTGTGATCCCAGCAGAGGCAGCGGCGCTTTACCAGCCACAAGCTCTCTTACCAACCACCAGGACTCCCCAGGCCTCCGCAGCTGCTCCTCCAACTGTTACCTACTACCCAGCTCAGGCTGCTCAGCTTTACATGAATTACACAGCTTACTACCCCAGGTAAGCCCTAGACTTAGCTGCTTCTCTTGACTTTTCATCTCAGTGGAGCAGGCAACAGTGTGGTCACCTGTGAACAGCTCTTAAATTTGTACTTGGAGTGCAGATAATCCTGGGAGCTTGGTGTTCGTCAGCAGAGGCAACAGCCATTTTAACTGATTCTCTGTGGCTTTATAATGAATTTTGGCTTTTCTTTAGGTTCTCTTTGAACCTCATTATAATGTTGGTCTAATATTTAACGGTGTTTTTGCACTAGTGCAGTGTCATCAAGGCAGTTCTATTTCTTGGCCAAACGAGAAGCTGTGTCACTACATGCCTCTACCCATATCCCTTAGTTTATTCTTGTACTTACGATACTGTTCCCATACTGGAAGTCTCGTTATAGGTGTGTACATGGTTTGATTTCTCATGTCAGTGAGACCAAAGAACACTTTACATGCGTAAGCAAAGCAGAACATCTCACAGATGGTATCAACACGGCTCGCTGAGGTCTGGTCCTTGGGTCCATGGGGAAATAGCTTGTTCGTTGGTAGTTCCTGGGCTTGTGACACTAGCCTGAGTACCTGGTACATCACTAGAGGGGCCCTGACCAGAGATGCCACTTTACTTACTGTTTCGTGGCTCAGAGGTACCAGTTTGGGCCTTTGCCTGCTTATCATGCTATGATTCCCCCTGCTTTTTTTCTTTATGGTTTTATTAACCATCACAGGACAAAGTCATCTGCAGCTGCTATTTTTCTTCTCCCTTATGAAATAACAAGTACCACTCTTTGTCTTGAACTACAAATCTTAGCTATTTTCCTTTCCCTTCTCTAAAATGAAATTATCAGATGCTTAAGAGAAATAAGGGAAGTCCACAAAGCGGTTCACATCACGGCTGCTTCTTTTTCTGTGTTTTTTGGGCTTCTTCTCAAACTTAGATTTTCAGTTTTGTCTTTGCCTATTCTGAGCACTAAACCCGGTTATTTCGTTTCCTAACAATTTTGCCCCTCTT
>NW_010408229.1:11788-13543 GCF_000710305.1 Buceros rhinoceros silvestris | reverse complement strand
CCCCCGCGGGGCTTTTGTAGCCCCTGCTGCCACTGCCACCCACACTCCGCTTCTGCCGCAGCCTGGAGCGTTGGTCCGTATGCAGGGCTTGCCGTATAACACAGGAATGAAGGAGATACTCAGTTTCTTCCAGGGGTACCAGGTTAGTATGCACTCCCTCTCCCTGATATTGTATTTGGACCTCCAAGGAATGATCAGTGGGAATCAAATTGAGCAAGTGAGCGCTTCTGGAAATCACTGAACAAGTGTGCGAGCTCAGTGTTGTCTCTAACTGGCAGACCGGAGTATAAGATACAATTTGCCTTATTTCTTATATAATAAACACATCCTAATTTGAAAATAGTGATTTAGCATCTAGGGTTAGTGTTTGAGTTTGGAGAGGGAGAAAGCACAGAGCTCAGTGAGATTGGGGCTGCCAAGGGAAGGTGAAGGGGCTGTCGGGGGCTGCAGAGAGCTTTCAGTCCTGGCCGCGTGTTGGTGGAGCCAGGTAGGGTCAATGTTTAACCTTCAAGACTTAAGCGTTTAAAGTCTGCTGAGAGCAAATTTCTGGTACGGAAGGCTGTGTCACCTAGAAGTCACCTGAAGTCACCTAGAGTGGTGACTTGCTTGCAAAAGGAGAGAGACAGACTTCTCTGTCAGACTCTTTCAAGGACTAATTATTTTTGTTACAGGCAGGAACATTTTCCATTAAAACTGAATTACCTTGTAACCTAAAGGAAAACTGTATTTTTCCAAACCATTTTATACTGATAGCAGATATTCTACGTGCTGTAGATGACTTCATTGACTATGTACTGATTCAATGCTCTGTCACTGAGCAAACACATAGAAATTTATCTTCTTGAGGAACATTAAAAAAAAAAAAGGACCGTGTACAAATATTTTTCTTCCAGCAGCACTTCCTGAATTCATGGACTGGGTCTTTCCATGTCCTCAGCCTTTCACCTTAGAGGATACTCTATCTGCATCCATGTTTTGTCACCGTGTTTTTGCTAAAAGGAAAGATAATTGAATAGGGTGTGTTCTGGTGAGTATTTAATTTCTGTGCACAACAGCAAATCTGACCTTTTGGTACTGCTCAGCAGCCTTGACTTAAAATCCTCTTGGTGGGTCTCAAACCACTGTTTGAATGTGAAAAGAAGACAGTTTTTGCATGTCTGTGCTTCACAATTCTGTAAGTTGGTTAACAGCAGCGTTGCTAAAGGTTTTTAACGCATCACAGTGATTAATGCGAAACATTCGGGCAAGATATGTTGGTTTTTCCTTTCTTTTTCTTTAAGATTCTTAAAAGGACAGTGGACTTTAACTCGTAGAGCCAGATGTCTGCTATATAAATGGATGTAGACTGAGAACAGGTGCTTAAATGACTATGTTCCAAGTTCTGAGCATTTGGAAGATTCAGTCCTCTACCTGTTGTGGCCTTTCTTCAAATGTTACATTTATGTTTGAAAGTAGTTTCACATACTTGGTTTTTCAGTGGAAAAAATTGTAGGCTAGCTTGTAAAAAGTGTGATGACTGTTGACACACACTAAAAAGAAATCAAATGTTGTATTTTAGGGTTTTTCCTTCCACAGGTATTTCCAGAGTTCAAACCAGATTCAGTTACTTGTGGCTTTCATGATTTCCAGACAAACAGTCGTAATTACTCAGCTGTTGCTTAGCCATTGATATTTTACGGGGTTTTTAGGTTGGAGGGGTTTTTTGATTTTTTTTTTTTTTTTCCCCTCAACTAACCGAAGTTTTTGTTGGGTGGT
>NW_010408229.1:0-11566 GCF_000710305.1 Buceros rhinoceros silvestris | reverse complement strand
GGGTGGTGGGGTTTTTTGTGTTTTTTTTTTTTTTTTTTTCCCCTCAACTGACTGAAGTTTTTGGGGTGTGGATGGCGAGTGTATTAAAACCTGAAGTGAGGAAGCCTATTTTCTAGGTTGAAATTCTACTAGAATTGTAAGTGCACCACTGAAAAATGTGACCTGAACCTCTTTGTGCATGGAATGGATCACGAAAAGTGTCCGTAGCTCTGTCACCCTCTAAATCCTCAGTTTAGTGAATCTGGACTTTGGGTCTGGTGCTGCGTTTGCCCTTTTCCTTGTTTCTGCCTTTGGTGAGCAGCTCATAGTGGTTGTATTGCACAATTCGGTGTTTCAAATGAACAGAAATTTTGCCACAAGGTGAAAACTATATTCTTCTGCTGCAACCTCCTGTCGTCACTAGTTACTGTCACTGAATTGGTCACGTCTTTGATTTCTTTAGAAGATGTTGTCCACATGAGGCCAGGTTCAGTATCCTACAGAGGAGCCAAGGAATTATTTTTGAATTGTTCTTGGAATCCCGCATGTGGTAATGCTAGTTTATACTCATTCCTTTACGGGAAGAAAGAGGTGGTGACTTGCTGTATTGGGACAATATTATGTCTCTGGAGAAATAACTAATCTTTTTTCTTCCCCCACCCCTTCCACTCTCCTCATGTTATTTTTTCATTTTCTGCTGCTGCCCAAGGAATTATTGCATGATGCTTCTGCTCATTTATAAAGTGAGCCCCTAATAATCATCAGTGGTTTGGGCATGGTTTTAATGTCTGTATAACTAATTGATGGGCTTTGATGTTGGTGTTCTGGGAACCAGACTGGAGATGCTGAGATTGAAGGATGATTTTTGTCTTTCTGTGTCTTTGTCTGAAAGGAACGGGTTTTAAGTTTTAGCTCTTCCTTTGTCGTCTTCTGGGTTTCCCCTCCAGTCTTTATGGGCTCTGTATATTGCATGTATGTACGTGTTGCTACTTGATTGAAAGCATCTTTCAAACAAGACCTGCCTCTTAAGAGATAGACTCTGCCTACTGCGAGCTTCAACAAGCTGGTCTCAACATCAGTACATGCGTCTAATAATAAAAAGTCTGCAGGTCAGCATTTTAATTTTATCAGCACTAGTCTCTTGTTTAGTGGTTCCGCAGCTTGATTTCTTCTTGTAGTTTTGCTTTCTTGTTTTTTATTGTTGAAAATTCCTTCCAGCTTGCATGTGTTTAATGTATCTTGCATCAAACAATCTTGAAAACAACTGTGAAGAATTTTAATAGTAAATCTTGGGGATGGTAATTTTCCCCATCGCCTTTCTGTATAATATTGTAGTGCACTGTGATCTTCAAATAATAGATTCAAATAATAGTAACAGTACTCCCTGATTCAGAATCTCATGTTACACTGCTTTTTAGTTGTACTGTCATGCAGCAGGGACACTGATTGGACCCCAGTCATGTACTGGATACATAGCTAAGGGAAACTTAAATGCAAGGACAACAAACCCTCAGCAGTAACAAACACCACCACAATTACCTGCAACAGACTTCTCAGTGTGACTTGAGTCCACCGCTCTGTACCATCGCAGAAGCAGTGAGAGAAATCAAGTAAATAAGGAAGGAACACGTGTAAGAGTTGAGTGATGAAGTTGCTTGTGCGTAACAATACTAAAAAGTATTCTTCTCTATCTACTGACAAAACCCTCTATGGATTTTACTCTTTAACCACTAAACAGATCAATGAGAAATACTTCTACTCTCCAAATAATGAGCGAATTTTTTTTTTTTTTTTAATTTTTGGGTTCTTAGGAGAATGCAGGTTTACTGCTAACACTGACAGAGTTGGTATTCTGATGAGAACTGTCAGGTTTATGTGCAAGTAGATTCAATTTAACTGTGTCCATGGCCTTAGCTGATCAAAATCTAGTTCACAACTGTCGTTTTGACTAGGATTTAGTAGTACTTGATTGGAGATTGGTGTGAATGTAAAGCGAACTCATGTCTGCCTGAAAAAGACAGCATAGATTAGTTTGTAGAAAGCAGACTTGCTCTTTAGGGAAGTTATATGTATGTACAGAGGTGTGTTTCTCTCAGTTGATAAAAAAGCAAACAGGAAAACTAAGGTATAGGGACCACGGTCACCATCTGAGCTTTATTTGAAGCCTCCTGAATTTGCTGAAAAAGGCTGGGATGGAAATTTAGGGTTGTTTTTGTGTACATGTTTTATGTAAGAGATGCTTAAAATAAGTACCGTTCTTTAAACCTGTATGGGCTTAGCTGCCTTTTATCTGCAGCTAAAAGAGCTTTTGCAGTATATTAATCCTCCAAGTCTTTAGAGACCTAGAATTGAAGGCTCCGTGGCAGGGGGAGGAGGGTGGCCTGTGCTTAAAACACTAGTAAGGAAGCAAAGAGAAGTGGATGGATGGCTAAATTCCAGGGACATTAACATTTCTCTCTTCTATTAGGACAGCGGGCTTCATTGTTACTGAGTTTTTAGGGATTAGGTTTTCTTCTCTGAAATGCATGCTTAAACAAAGAAGTATTCTCTATTTCCTACGGGTTCCTTTTGAAATCTGATGCTTCGTAGCCTGAGAGGGATACCCCATGTCTGTGTGCCAGTTCTAGGGCAAAGAGAAGTGGATGGATGGCTAAATTCCACGGGCATTAACAACATTTCTCTCTTCTATTAGGACAGCGGGCTTCATTGTTACTGAGTTTTTAGGGATTAGGTTTTCTTCTCTGAAATGCATGCTTAAACAAAGAAGTATTCTCTATTTCCTACGGGTTCCTTTTGAAATCTGATGCTTCGTAGCCTGAGAGGGATACCCCATGTCTGTGTGCCAGTTCTAGTGGGAAAGAGGATGTGGTAGAGGAAGAATTCCCGCTTTCTGCTATTTGAAGTCATCTGGCAATATAGACATTATTATAGGCTCATGCCCATACCCTTGGAATAGAGCATGCCGTTTGTTTCGCTTCATTCCTAAATTTATCTTCCGCCTGGAGATGTTGCCTGTGTGGAGAAAGCAGCGGGGAGAGTGGGGCTGGTAAATTAGCGGTTCCTGTTCCTGTCTGTTGCCTCCCGTGCTTGCAGCAGGAGGCTGAAGTGGCACCATCTTCAGCTGTGTGTTTGGGAGCAGGCATTACGCGGTTCACTCTCTGTTCCACGGAGCTGGGCTTCTTCCCTTTGGAAACTGTTCTGTGATAGAGTTTATTGGTAGTTTAGGCTAGAATTGCAGCCGCGGTTTGGTCACTTTGCCTATGATGTTTTCTTTCATTTCCCCTTGGTTTTTTTCCCAATTGGTGCATGTCTAAATATACTTCATGAGTTTAATATTTTTTTGGGGGAATGGATATTTTTTCCCCTAGTTGGCTTTGCATATGCTGTTTTTAGACTGATCTTTGAATGTCCACTGTAGGAATTGCAAAAATGAAATGGAAGTCAATGTCTCGCTGGTTAGTGACCTCGTTAAATCTGTGCACAGTCAATGCAAGGACAAGAACAGTCACATATTACCCAGCAGGTATTTGTGGAATTTTATTAAGTAGCTTGAAGAAAACAAAAATACAAGTATACAAGGAGTGTGTTATACTACCTCTTCATTAACCAGTCTGCCTCTGATTCCTGTCATCTTAAAAAGCTTTGTGCTGCAGTGACCATAGCAGATAGTCCGTGTGGGAGATGCTACCGTACTGGAGGTAGTTGTTGGTCAGAAATGGTCATCTCCTTCAGGAGAAAGGAGTTACTGTTATTTAATATATAGCTGTCATTTATTATTTCATAATCTACTGTCATATGTTGCTCAATATACACGAGCCAAAATTTCTCTGCCATTTCAAAAGTGAATACATAGAAGGGTATTTACCTGATGCATGTAAGGTAAACTGCTGATTCTGGAAAGAAGCAATGCGTCCTTCAGGAAACATCGTTTTGCCATTATTAACAGACATGTTGTAAACTATGAAAGTCCTCGCTGTCACAGGGGACACTTCCATTTCCATCCAGGGAATAAGAATTCCCCCACTTTATTTCTTACCTTGGTTTGCAGTACTATGTTTTGAAATCTGTAAGTTTGAAGAATTACCACAACTTCTGTTTGAATTGACTGCAGACTCTTACCTATCTTCCTTGCGATTAGAAGTTGCTTCTGTTGCTAGAAATTTTAATTCCTCACTCCACCCCTTTCTTTCTTCCTTTAGGCCTAGCTCTGACAACTTTGACATTTCTGTGCAGGGTGGTTTGCCCACTTCCATGTTTTTGATATTGTTCATGCTTTTCAAGTGTAACCTTATAAATGCTGTTTCTCACAAGAGACTATAGATTTTTACTGCTGCACATCTACAGATAATCTAAAGTATGTTCTATCTTGAGACATTCCTTCCAAAGAGTAAACTTACATGTTGTAGATTTGTTTCAAGGGCAGGTCTGGAAACTGATAAATCTAGTGTTTGCACGGTCTGGTTGCGCTGGCAGAGACTATCTTAGATAATACTTCCTATATTTGTCTTTTACTTCATGGTGCTGGGTCTAGATGTGAAGGTGGCTAGAATTCAGTAGGAAAAATTCTGGAAGGTTCTATTCTTTTACATTCTCTGGGCTCTTGGTTATTGTTCTCTGTGGAAGGTGTATATCCTGATGGTTGGGTTTTTTAATTTTCAGCTTCACTTTGGATGGATACGATGTGTTCTGTATGCCCAAATATAATACCTTCTTCACCCGAAGCTGGCAGGAGACTTTTTGTATTATAGAAATATGAAAGGAAAGCAGCATAGTATGTCTACACTGTGCATTTGGCAATCCTCTAAAGATTAGTGCAAAACAGGGGCAGATGGGAAACGCTTCTTGCCACTGAAAGGATAGTCTATAATTTGAGTTATGCTAAATGTTTGTCTGCTGAATTACGGGAGCCACTCCAGTAGTCTTTGTAGCATGTGCAAGAATCCTCAGTCCTTTTCCAGGTTATGTAATTTGGAAATTTTGAGATAGATACAAAATAATGTTTCATATTCCCTAAGAACTATTTTCTGACAAGAGATTTCTTGTTTGTAGCAGGCCCTCCGATAGTACGTGTGATTACTGTTCAGTATCTCAACTATTTTAGATCTGATCCACGTGAGGGGTATTTTGTTTTAATTTATTGGTGCGACTGCACTTTACAGTCATTATTTTTATTTTAATACGCTTCTACTAAAAATCTATCATCATGTGGTTACACTGTATAGTTTATTTCTTTCTCCTAGATGGAAATATGCTATACTAGTAGAAATGTTATTTTACCCTTTAAGAACGCTCATGCTGGACGTTGATTTTCATTAACTACACTGGTGTAGTCTATGCAATGCAAGTGTTACATGCAGCTGAAGTGTCCTATCACTCAGCCCTTGGGAAGCTGCAGTTTATTTCCATGAGTGCATTAGAGATTTGAATGAGATCCACGTGCTGCTTCTAATCCCTCCCTCCAGTCTGTGTGCCGGTAGATGCTCATCTGTCCAGTGAGAGCCGTTACTGGAAGCATGATTACGCAAACCTAAGTGTTTTGATACCCAATGCTGCTGCCTCATCAGTAGAAGGAAGAACGGAGCACTTTGTGGTCTGAACTATTTCCCTTCCTTGATGAGGAACAGTTCAAATACACGGTTTAGAATACCCCCTACGTGCGTTTACTTCAACTAGTAATTAAGTTGATTTATTTTTTTATCTTGCATAAAAACAGTATCTGTCAAATTCACTGTCTCCTGCCAGTTATTACAGCTGATGCTCTTGATTATGGTTGCCGATGATGGTCTGTGTGGCTTGCTGTACCAGAACTGTTCCTTCTCTTGCTGACTATCATGTATCACACTTGTACTGTAGTATGCACCCGATGACTACAATGGCCTTATTCAGCTGAGCGATCAAGCAAGGAGTGTGTTACAAGCACCGAAAGAGTGGGTCTGTTTGTAACTCTTTGTAACTTCTGAAGAAGGTAAGATGCGACTGCTGGCAGAAACTGGGTCTGCAGTGGTGAATGGGAAGGGAAGGAAGGGCTTGGTGATACAGATGTCTCCTTGCTTACGGCTTTTCCCCCTTCTTAGCTTGTGTTGGGATCCTTGCTTTAACCTTTCTGCTTTTGTCCTATTAAAAAAATCAACTAACCTGAGGGAAACAAGCCGACTGCGATCTGCAGTTGATGAGACAGCAGTGGTGGTGTGAATGCTGGGTTCGCTCAGACCGTGTGTTAAGCTTCCAGAAGGGTTTATTAGTGCTTGTTTCTTATATGAAGCTTTCAATCCCAATATTTTATTTTTGGCATAGCAGTAAAAGATGGTGGGTTTTTTCTTGATATGGCTGCAAAGCACATGCAAATGTGTGCAAAACCCCCCAAACCTCTGGCTTTCTCTTTCCTGCCTAGAGATGAATTTTCTCTGTTTCTTGATCTTCCTAATGCAATGTGAACTATTTTTTTTTTTTTTTTTTTAGGAGAAGTTTCTTTGGTATAGTGGCTTTCTAATGCAACTAAATTTGCTAATGGTGAACTTTCCTGTGTTTTTGGCATTAACGACTATTAAAGAAATTTTGTTGTGACCTATGTGGAGTTTGTGATGTCCCAATACTATTGTATCCCGTTCAAAATGCTACTGAATTAGTTCCTATTTTTCTTTTCTCCTTAAAAAAAAAACCACAAAATTTTCAGTACAAAGAAAGGCAATCAAATACTGTGCCTTACTAGAATTACATTCATGGATAAAACTACCTTCACATAATCACCATCAACTCGGTTGTTTTCAAATGAGTTGGTTTCCCATGATACTATTAGATCTGTGAGGGAGAAGATGGCCGGGAGGCTGCATGGCCTGGTGGTGTATGAAGAACACCTATTATTGCTCTGAGCATTTCCACATTTATGTGACCGTGGACAGTCTGCTTGGCTCTCTTGTTTTACCCAGAATAACTGGAAAATGAATGAGCACTAGGGTTCTGTGTATGAGATGGAAACAGCTTGTCTAGGAAATAACTCTTGGAGTAGCTCATCCTGAATTCTAAGCCGTCCAAAGAAGTATTGTGCAGATACCACTCTCTTTGGAACAAAGCATCCAGAAAAAAGAGTTCTACGGATTCGAATCTGTATTTTTTTAAAATATATATACATAAAGTCAGTCTATTTCTGTATAAACAAGAATGTAAAACTAGTGTGTCTTAAACCAAATGCTTTTCTTTAACACTCTTCGGTTGCTTTCGGGACTTGTAGACTTCTCTGCTAACTTGCTATGCAACTTGTATAACATGAATTTCCAGATCCTTACATTGGTATTACACCAATGCTGCTATTCAAACGACTTTTTAAAGCTCTCTTCTGTGCTCAGAGGTCTAACTGTGCTCAGTGTTACTCTGGAATAAACCAAGATTACTTCCAAACCTGACCTGGACTTCTGACATGATGGGTTTTATTTGTCATTTAATTTCTTTCTGCATGCTAGTTCTTGATTAACTGTAGTTCTGAGAGAAGAAAAGATACCAAGTCTATACTAACATTATATACATGCTTTTTAGTTCCCAAAGTGTACTGTTGCTTGTATCTTAAGAATACTTTTACTGCTGCTATGTCTTTGGGTGAGCAAACCTCTGGCATGTACTTGCTTTCTTTTCATGCTTTTGAATGTAAAGCTGATCAGAAACCATTACAGGTAATAACTGAGCAGTCTGATATTTCTTGCAGCATACCAGGCATGCCTAAATTCTACAAAAAGTGAAAGCCTTAAATATTTTAACTTTTTTATAAACTCATAGGGACACGTATCACATGAACTTAACCTGAATTGGGTTAATACTCACAAAACTGGTTGGTTTTTCCAGCATAGACCGTATGTTTTGTCTGGCACTGATTTCTCCAGCAAGCTGGCCTTGTATGCTGAGCTTTTGATCCTTCAACCTTTGGTTTTGAAACTTCACTGAGATCTATTTCTACCCAGCAAAGAGGGCTTCAACACCTGCCTTGGAAGGATTTCCAGCAGGTTATGAGAAATGGCTGGGGTATCACAGAGCAGACAGGCGTCTGCTTTTAACTCGGCATTTTGGAACTGCCTTTTAAGAATTCACGAGTGCAAATGCACTCCAAAGTAAATCAGTTCCACTGACTAAATAGTTTAATTTGCTATCCTGCTTTTTTTTCCTTAGCCTTGTTAAAATTACAATAAAGATTCTCTTAATTCAGTTGGACTATACCAAATTTTACTTGGTTTTACTGAACAATCTTTCTTGCGCTGTGTACCTAGTTAAGTTCATTCTGCTCATTCTCCCAACACAGAACTCCTGTGCAGCTCTGTCAGGCTGTGGTTTTTTTTTTTTTCCTAAACTTTGTGTGTGAGTATTCACATGCCTTATAGCCTTTAGCACTTGGCTAGTAGTCCACATAGTACAAGAATTATTGTCTGATTGCCTGGACTTCCTTGCTGCATTTACCCTTTATTAATATCTAAGTCTTGCTTTTCATATCAACCTTTAATCTGAATTACTTCTCTCACACAATCTTTGCATAGAATGATGCCTACATCATTCTGTTCAACACACCAGCAGAATAAGAGCTGATGCTGTTTGCCAAGATAATAGCCAAATTCTTTTCTTCTTCAGCCTCTTCTCCTCCTTCCCGTTCTCGCATCCAGAATCTTTTCGCCACAGATGCAGGAATGGAGTGAACCAAATGCACAGCAGTAAAAACTGCATTTCCAGGTGTGGTCTCTGGTCTTAATAGGTTTTTTCTTTTGTTGTCTTGTACCATTGCAGCTCCACGCAGATTCCATCCTCGTGCTTTACAACTTTAGTGGCCAGCCCAGTGGAGAGGCATTGGTGACTTTTCCAAGCCTGGATCTAGCTAAGAAAGCAGTGGCTGAGAAAAATGGACAGCTCCTGGGAAGTCGCTATGTAGAACTGTACCTGGTCTAACAAAACACTCTTTGGGGGACGGGGAAAGAACGTCGCACTAAACACCGTGCCTTTGGAAAATCAGAAGTGTTCCCTTGCCACCCAGGCAGCAGCAAATGTGCCTTTTCAGCATAATTTGTTGGAATGTAGAGTGGTGCATGTCCTGTATTTAATTTGAAAACTGGTGTGTCCTATGCCAAAGATAAAGCGAAACCAAAATTTATGCAGTTAATTTACGTAATTTCTGATGTACTTGTTTAAAAATAAGCAAACCCACTCTTGGCGTCTAGTTAATTCTGAAGACAGTCTAATAGCACTTCAGCTATCGTAGCCATGGGAGAAACCTGTTCAGTAGCGTTTGAAGTGGAAAGCGAAGCTTGAGTCATTCAGATTCTTCTGTGTTTAGTTTTTACGAGTTTACACTTGACAAAGTGTCTGGGTTTTATAGTGGTTAAAATGTCTTTAGGAAGGTCTTTTGGAATGCAGAGCTTTCCCAGTTCAAAGCGTAGATCATATTGGTTTGGTTTGTTCTTGACGGGAAAATACCAAGATGCTGGACCCCAAATGCAATTGTGCTTTCTCATATTTTCATCATACGCTGGTTTGCAAAAGCCATATTTGTCTTTCTTACCGATGTTCTACTGCCAATCTGTAAAGCAAAATAATAAAAACGAGCAAAACCAGCAAAATTCTCGTGCCCAACCAGAACTCCCTGCTCCCAGCCCTGAACTTTTAATCTCTACAGGACAAAACTGGCACATAAACATGAGTACTAATAAGTTATATTTTTTTTATTTAAGCATAATAGCTTTCAGATACTGTATTAAAGATTTTGCTCTAGTTTATGTGCATGCAATTTGTTTACATCTTTAAACTACTTTATTTGTATATTATGAAACAACAAGGTATGTTGAAATCTAAATCCTCTAGTGCATGCTTTTTTTTTCTTGTGTGTGTGTATATACATAAGCTAGAAGAAGTACTTTTACGTCATGTAGCATGTGTTTAAAAAAAAAAAAGACATCTGCTGTAGAAGCACTAAATGACTTTGTTTTTACTGTGCCTTACTTCAAAACCATTCCAAGTGCAATACCAGCAGAGCAAAATGTAATGAATCCTGTTGTGACACGTTCATGGATGTCTGAACTGATCTTTTTTGTTAGTGTTCGATTGGAGCTGTACTTAAAAGAACTGAATGCTGTATGCTTCTTTATATTACAACAAATAAAAGAGATGCTTACCATGTGTATGGGCTTCGGGAAGTGACTTATGCTTTGCTTTATCATATTTCCATGGGGCATCATTCTCTGATAAATAACCTTTTACTCATTTTTCTTTCTCCTAGACTTAGGTAAGCATATGTACCTTGCGAGAGGGGTGTGATTTTTCTTTTTTCGTTTTCTTTTTGCATGTGCTGGTAGGTCAGAAATACGCACATTACATATTTCTCTTGTGGTGGGACACTTTCTAGGCTCTGTAACTGTTTACCTGCTTAGTTCTCTAATTCTGGTGCCAGAGGAAACAAAGTAGTATGTCAGGATGGAGCCAGACAACCTTTTGGTATTAAAAATTGGGGGGGGATATCATATCATGTTTAGGTGTATATAGGGTGATGATAGAAGGTTTGTGACTCTCTGGTCAGGAGCATCCCAGGCCAGATGCCATTTCATCATTAAAACCTCCCAACAGGATTTTTATCATCATCTAGTGAGACAGGGAAATCTTCTTGATTATTTTAAAGTGGGACTGTTTGCATTAATGTTTGAAAGGTTTGTCTCGGTGAAGTCTACCAAAAAAATCTTTCTTTTAAAGTCCTGTGAATACTAGAGAGGACTGCCCCATTATAGGTAACATTCTCATTGTGCCTTTGAGGAGAATGCTTCTCCCTTTCAAAAATTTTGGGAGCATCAGTCCCAAGCAATATGGTGCCATGTAGCCACCAGTCCATTTATTACACCGTGACATTCTGCCGTGGTCCAGCTGGCCGTCTCTTGGTTATGGCTTTGCAGTCAGCTGAAACATTTTTTCTCTGAATAGCCTCTATGGAACTTTGTGTGTTAGCTGAAGTGATGCTTCATCTACTCTTCTTACAGCTCCCGCTGCTGTCGTTTATGCTCTGCTCCTTCCTTGGCAGGTTGGGCAAGCTGAGCCGGGGCTGGAGTGGAGCACCTGCAGGAACACATCACCCGAGTTGTAGATGCACACATGCCCCTTACTCCTTTCTGGCTCAGCCAGCAGCGGTCACCGTTGAAGTGCAGACCACACGAACCGACCTAACAGCGTCTGCCATGTGCTAAGCCTGGGTCTAGCTGTCTGCTAAGCCAGGCTTCAGCTACCACCAGCTGCCAGTTAAACCCTGCTCCGCACGAGGCGGTGGGAGCTGGCTACAGCAGTGGAGCCGGGTGTTCCCGGCTGTGTGGGCGAGTTGTGTCAGACCCAACGCGTGGGACTTGGGGGCAGCATCCCTTGTTCCGAAGTTAGGTCTGCAAAGCGCCGGGAGGGCCCTGCTGTTAGAGCAGCGCTCCCCGGGCGGGCCCTGACCGCCGCCCGGGCCGGCGGACGCTCTCGCTCTGGACTCCAGCTTGTATGGAGAACTCTGCCGTCTTCCCTCAAAGAGTTGTGAAAGAGAAGGGCAGGAGCGCTCCGGTATTCACCGCAGCGAACGGCAGGACGCGGCAGCGGTGAAGGT
>NW_010408228.1:6361-7350 GCF_000710305.1 Buceros rhinoceros silvestris | reverse complement strand
GGGTTTTCTCAGTGACGGGCTCTGGAATTTTCCAGCAGCCAGTTTCCTCATCCCAGACGGATTCGTGCTTCATCTTCTCCAGGTTGCTGTAGTTGCAGTCGCGGCGGATGAGGGTCTGTGCCTGATCCAGCAGCTGCTGGAAGAGCATCAGGTCTCGCTCGAGGCGGCGGATGGTGCTGAGGTAATCGATCTTTTCCAGCTCAAACTCCGACTGCAGATCTTTGATCTCGGTGTCGGCAGCCCGGAGCTGTGACAGAAAGCGAGTTGTGGGGATGATGAAGGAGAGAGAGCGACAGGTGCTGCCCGGAGAGGAGTCTGTCAGGCAGAGGGAGGGCAAGGCACAGGGAAAAGCTTCGGTATTTGGGAAGGTTTTGGATGTATCATTAATTAGGATGGGATTTGTGTGGAGAGATTATGCCACGTCTGTCTTCCTGACAGATTTCTCGCGTTTCTCCAGAGTGCTGGAGTGGACCTTCCCAGCGGGGCTGCGCCTAGTGCTGACGAACTCTCAGCACTTCCTGAGAAGGTGCAATATTTCCAAACACAGAAACGCAGCGGCTTCTTAACGTGCAGATCCAGGACTGCACACACACACTCACAGAAAGTTTTGGAAGCTCCTCTGATTCCGCCTCATCAGAGCAAAACTGATTTTCAAGTCTGCCCTAAATTTAAGAGCTTTGCTTTTTTGGATCGGTGAGGTCAGCAGAGGGAGTCGCATCCTCTCCCATCACCGAGGACCCTGAAACAGGGGCGGGTTGGGGTTTCCACGACTTAATTCCCCCCACCAAGGGCTGCTGCTTCCGGTATTTCATCAAACACACACAAACCTGCCTATCAGTGTGAAATCCTTCACAGCCAGAGTCACGCTCAAACCCAGAAACACCTCTTTAGCCTAAAACAACCTGAGGAGCGAGACTCCCGCTCCTCCGGCCGGGTTGGCAGGGAGCCCTCACCTTCTCCTGCAGCTTCTCCAGCAGCTTGCTCTTGGC
>NW_010408228.1:3207-6282 GCF_000710305.1 Buceros rhinoceros silvestris | reverse complement strand
ACCTTCTCCTGCAGCTCCTCCAGCAGCTTGCTCTTGGCTCGCCCCTCCTCCTGGATGGAGTCGTAGACGTTGAGCAGGACCCAGTCGCTGCTCTCCTCGTCCGCCTGCTGCAGTGCGGCCGCCAGCTGCATCCTCCGCTCGTCCGCGTATTTTTTCCGCCGTTTCTGCTTTTCGCGGAGGTCCTTGTTTTCCGCCTGCTCTCCCCCTACCACCTGCCGCTCCAGCATCTGCAGCCTGGGGGAGGCAAACGCTGCTCTTAGCTCAGCGCGGGCGGGGGGGACCCACGGCCTTACCTGAACGGCTCCTGACGAGAGCTGCTGCCCTGAGGAATCCTGGCAAATCCTGCTTTCACTGACAGTTTGTCAGAGACGCTCCCGTGGGTCCAAGGCAAAGCATGTTAATTCTGAGCGCTCTGTCAACAGCGTTTCCGTAAATCTGCATCTACGCTCACAGAATTCTTGTTAAAAACCCCCTTTTGTGGCATTTAAATTCTTCCTGAAATACCTATCAGATATATTCTTCCCATCCTTCCTTCTTGTTCCGAAAGACTCTCAAAGCGAGGGAGCGAGGTGCCTGAATGAGTATTTTAGTAGGTGGTTATGGGGGTGGTGCAGCTGGGATTTCCTTCTGGGGGCAGTATCAGCCAGGGGCCGTGACCTGGGTGACCTCAGGCACAGCCCTGTGTTTGAAGTCAGGCTCGCCTCGTGTCCAGGCAGCTTTGAAAACCTCCGGGACCACAGAACCAAACCGTCCTCCCTCATCTGCAGAAAACATTGCTTTTAGCGATGTAATTCAGAGTGGTTTTCACTTGCTTGTTGCAAAGAGGAACGCTGCGACACGACTGCGATGTGACAGAGTCAAAACAAGGCAGTTGTTGGAGATCTCTCCACTAACAGACAGAATTTCCACGCGTTACAGCCGCTGCTACTCTAGATTTCGCCAGAGCTCCTCTTCCGGCTGGGTGAGGCCCCGCAGAGCGAGCGGGCGGGGGCGTGGAGAATTTCCACGCGTTACAGCCGCTGCTACTCTAGATTTCGCCAGAGCTCCTCTTCCGGCTGGGTGAGGCCCCGCAGAGCGAGCGCGCGTGCGCCACGGTGAAGCTGAAAGACTGGTTGAAAACCAGACAAACGCCATCATCCACCGTATACCTTAACTCTGGGCACTCCTGATTTTCATATAATGCCACGCAATGGAGTAAATAGGAAAAATCAGCAGAATTTGCTTAAAATTTGTACTTTTGAAACAGCGCTAAATCCCCATGTTACTTGAATACCCTGCGTTGCACTTGGGCTGAAGGAATTCTCTTGAGACGGCTCTTGCCTGGAGGAAACCGTCAAGAGGCTTGAGCTGACACCCCTCAGGGTCTAACGCTGCCCCTAAAACGTGATTATGGGGAAATGTTGGTGTCAGTTCTGACTGACGCCTTGCAAACGTTGTCAGATGTGTGAGTTAGAGGGACAAGTGAGCTTGGTGACAAGGGACAGTGGCAGAGGACGTGCGCTCCTGATCCGCACACACAGCCAGCAGCAGCAGGCCTTACCTCACCCGCACTGATAGCGAAGGGCTCTAAGTGCCCTTCGAGAATCACTTTCAGAGGAAAAGGAGGGCGCCCCGTAACCAGTTTGGGTGCGTGTGCTCTGTCAGCGACCACCGGACTCGACTACAAACCCCTCGTGAATTACGCCTGCAAAAAGCCAGAGAAGGAAGAGCCTTCCCCGCCTACCGCCCCAGCAGGGTTTGTCTTTGGGAACACACACTTTCCTGGTGTCCACGTGTCCTGACACACACATCTCTGGATTTTTCTCTCCTAATTCTTGGCATCACTGAACACCGCAGCTAAGAGCTGTTTATCTGCCCAAACAGGACAAAGCGAATTGACCTGGCGAGCACCTGCTGCTGGTCTGCAGGCAGCGGAGTCCCCTCGGCAGTGACAGCCACCGCGGCACCAGCGCTTCCCCTGCTCACACCGCCAGTATCTGGGACAGTCCGAGGCGCTGCTGGGTCCTGAGGACGAGGAAACCGAAGGCCGCGGCTCTGAAGATGCAGTGGGAGTACTGGGAGAGGTGAAGCACGGTGCTATCCACCCAGGTTTATTCAACCTGGGGGAGAGGAGCAGCCTGAAGGGTACCTGAGCTGATGATGGTTCTTCATCTGCTGTAGCAACAGTGTCTTCAGGCAAAGGTGTCTCATTGGAAGCAGTTTCAGTCCTCGGGGCAGCTGAAAAGAGGAAATAACCACAATGTGAGTGACAGGTTCTGGAGAACTAGAGCGTACACCTGTGGAAACATCACACAAAGTCCACCGCAAGCTAAAAACTTTGTGTCTGGAAGGAAAAGTCTGTTATTTATGCTGGTCAGTGAAAGCCATCAGGAACCCAGAGGGTGTTGTCACGTAAGGAAAGCAGATTTCACACGGTTGGGAAAGCTTGGGTCCTCGTGTTCCCACACGAATAATTATTTCCAGAGGCTGTAACCAGAAGGGAGTTAAAAAACAGAACCTCTCGTCTCAGAAAATGATACCATCAAACACTGAGCAGTAAGTGCTGTACGAGCACACTGCAGAACAGCTCCAAGGCACTGCGGAAGTCAACACGAAAAGCAGTAACGAAGAGGAGAGCTGGCAGCGATTTACAGGTGCGAGGGGAATATCCACCCTCCGGTAAAGCGATGGGTGGTGTTGATAATCCCCCGGGAGAGAGATCAAGAGCTGCATCGCCTGGCAGAGACTGCCACCGCCACCCTCGTCATGGGCGTGCGAGCAGATCAGGACAGAGCAGCGCCTGCCTCTGCAGCTCAGACCTCTGTGGCTCAAACCTCTGCTCCAGAGAAACACGGCCCTGAGTCAGAAGAAACTCACAGAATCATATTTTATCACCTGAAGGGTAGGGCCTGACAGGGAAAAGGGGATCAGGGAAATAGGTAAGAGGAAAAGCTGGGACAGAGTCTCCCGAGTGGCCCAGGAGAGCCAGAGTTCCGCTCCTGCTGTGCTGAGGGAGGGCAGGGAGCCGAGACTGCTGTCACTGCCAGGCAGCGCTTGCTGCAGTAGCAGTTGCTGCCACTTCAAAGGTTGTGGTGG
>NW_010408228.1:383-3129 GCF_000710305.1 Buceros rhinoceros silvestris | reverse complement strand
GCGCTTCGCGTAGGCGGTTTCCCTCCCAGTCAAAAGGTTGTGGTGCCTGCCACAAACGTAATTGCTCAAAAACAGTCTGTGTCTGCTCATGCCCAACACGTCAGGGAACACTCAGCGCGTGCCGCGCACCCTCCACCCGCCCTGTCCACACCTGCTTCCCTCCTGAGGTTCTCCTCGAGAGCAGACAGCTTGAGATCGTAGTGGGTCCGCAGGCTGCTGATGTCCTCTTCGAGGCGGGCGCGGGACGCCTGCTCCACTTCGTAGCTGGCCTTTAGCTGGGCCAGTCGCAATTCGTACTCCTGCAAGGCACAGCGGGCAGCCCCAGCCAGCACCCTGCTCCTGACCGCACACAAAGTCACATCTAGGTCCTGCCTTATGTCCACCCCTATTCCATCCTCTATTTGTTCACTTTTTCTGTGATTTAAGGCAACACGGTGTTGATGGAAGGTGAGTAGTTAGCCCCAGAAACCGCTGTCTCAGGCAGCTGCGATGCCCTGGAAGGAGCTTTGTAAAGAGCAAGGAGAGAGCTTTATTTCCTTCTGGCCCCCAGCTCCTCATTCTTCCTCCTAGCTCCATATCATCTCATCTTCATCCTTGTACTGTTCCTAACATCTTTGACTACTGTGTTCCTCCCACCTACTTCTCCCTTCTCTGACAGGAGGAATCTAAGTTTCACATGTAGTCACTTCAAGAGTTCTTCTTGGGAATGCTCCAGAGAGGTGGGAACAACGCTGAGGAAAAATGGCTCTGTGAACAAGGCCTCCATCCACACACATCCTGTCCCGGGAGAAGCCCAAGGACCAAAAAACAGGCAGAGAAGTGTTCTGAACCACACAGCCCTGCACCAGATCTGTAATGACTGTTACAAACCCCCACAAGCTTCAGGCAAAGACACTATGGGAGGCCCCCTCCCAACTTACTTCTCTGATCAGCTGCTTCTCTGCTTCAAGATCCGGCTGGGGTTTGAGGAGGGGAACTGGCTTCGCTGCCAGGTGAGCGGTCTCAGCAGGTAGAGGCCCTATGAAGCAAAGCAGAGATAAAAATCACGCACTGGGCAGGATTGTCTGTAGAACGTCCAGAAAAGCACCAGGATCCTTTGGCAAAGGACGCCGCGATCCACTTGCTCCTTTAAACTGCACTCCTGTGCCAGCGCCTGCGCTGCCAGGACGCCTACCCGGGTGGTGTGGGGAGAGGAGTCAGTGCTGAGCGGAGAGGGTTAAGGTCTGGCAAAGCAAATATAAATCCAGTCTCTTTCAGAGAATAACAGAGATGTGTTCCAGGGCTCTGCTAGGAAGAGAAAAGACACTGGGAAGGAGATGAAAGGTGCGAGGAAATTGTCTTTGTCTTCATAGCTGACTCTGAAAGGTGGCGGAAAGGGGAAAAAATACTCTTACAGCCTTATTCCTCTGCTGAGAGTCGCCCTTTTGCAGGGGATAATTCTCCAGACTGCTCTTTGTTCCCGCATGTGTTATCCCTGCTCCAGCGCACAGAGCGAGTCTGTGGAGGCCGGGCTGGCTCCTCGCAGAGGACAGCGCTGCTCTCTGTCAGCAGTGCCGTCAGCCGGGCAACACCGCTCTGCTTGTGCCCCACGTCCCTGGCGCGGGAGAGCAGGGGCTGGCCGCTAGCTTTGAAAACTGAGAGATACAACAACACACAATTCTACATTACTGTTTCTTTCGCAGCTCATTTTTGCTCTGCCAGCCAAAACCTCTCGTCCGTGACTGACCATGTTCCAGCCAGAATGACCAAGAAGAATCAAGGATTTGAATCGTGTCAGTGTTTTCTAACAGAATTTGTCATTATTGAAAATCCAGGATAACTGATACGGTCTCTACGAGTGGAATAAGGCCAGTTTGGCAACAGTGAAGGAAAAGTCCATTACCAGAACAGAGAGCTGTGCCTCCAACAGGTAAGGGAAAGATTGAGGTGAAATCCTGTGTAAAAACCTCTTTTTTCTGTCAAAGATAAAACACCTCTGGGCTCTCCTACCTGACAAGTTATTGCCGCCCATCTGTTGAGCTAGAATGGCCTTCAGCTTCTTAATCTCCTCCTGATACTCCCTCAGCAGGGCATCCTTGGGGTCCTCGTTGATAGAGGGCTTGTTCTTGATGTTTTTCGCTCGGTTGGCGTAGCGCAGAGTACTGAGGCTCTCGTCATAGTTGTTATCGGCCGGAGATAGGCAGGCTACCATCAGGGTCTTGGTATTCCCCCCAGGGGAGTCTTGCAGCAGCCTGGTCAGCTTTGAGTCTCGGTAGGGGACGTGCTTACACCTGCTGTCGACCAGCGCCGAGATGACGTTGCCCAGAGCCGAGAGGGAGAGGTTGATTTTGGTGGCTTCTTTGAGCCGCTCCCCCGTGGCTCCCGTTTTCGACTGTCTCTCGCTTCCTGCCAGATCCACTAAATTGAGTTTTGCAGCCCTAAGGTGGTCCTGCCCTTGCTCATCTGCAAGAAAACCATCCTGAGTTAGGCTCTTCTTATGAAGAGGCATCTTAGGAGTCAAGAACCGGGACTCTCTGTTCCCTTGTTTTTGGGCCCTGACTCCCTCAAGTAAGGGAGTCCCTTCTGCCAGCAACAAGGTCAGACCGTAGGTTTATACAATTTTTTTGTTTCATGAAGGTAATGCCTGATACCAGGAGAGAAAGAAGGGAGGAAGCTTGAAATGAGGAGTCAATGGGCAGCAGGGCAAGACGGAGAGCACAGGCAGAGGAGGCAGCTGCCTGAACGCCTGCCTGCCACGGAGACAGGC
>NW_010408228.1:0-314 GCF_000710305.1 Buceros rhinoceros silvestris | reverse complement strand
CGGGGCAAGGCGGACGCCACAGCCAGAGGAGGCGGCTGCCTGAACGCCTGCCTGCCACGGAGACAGGCTGGAAGGTCACCTCTCCAGACCGCCCTGGAAAGGCTGGGGTAGACACTATGCTGGGAAACAGTTTTTCCATGAATTCCCAAACTACGTTTTTTCTCAGGACTGGAATCCAACCTGCCCTTCAAGAGGTTTCTCACTGTGCTTATGTCCCGGTTTGAGCCAAACTTCCTGGTTTGAGCTGAAACTTCCTTGTTTTGGTTAATGGACAAACAGGAATTAATTATTCCATGCAAATACGATAATTCCGC
>NW_010408227.1:0-344 GCF_000710305.1 Buceros rhinoceros silvestris | reverse complement strand
TGCGGGGGGGGGGGGGGGGGGGGGGAAGCAGGGAATAGCAGAGAACAGCATTTGCTGGCCAGCAGCTGTCAGAGGCCATGTCAGGGCAGGTGATGAGACAGACGCCATCCAAGCTCTCCACCTGAGCTCATGGAGGAGCTCCAAAGTCATCACCTGACAGGAAAACTCGCAGGCACATCTGCAGCGCCAGGGTTTTCCCTCACAAACGCCCTGTATGGGCTCAATAGGTGAGTCAAGCTGGGGTTCATCCCTTTGACCGTGGGGGACTCTGCTCGGGATGGTGCTCAGGGTGGCAGAGGGACTCTGGGCAAGCTGACCATGCACTCACTTACCAGCTGGGGACT
>NW_010408226.1:0-342 GCF_000710305.1 Buceros rhinoceros silvestris | reverse complement strand
GCAGAGCGGGACGTGCAGCCGTGGGGCACGCGGCCACTGACCAGGGCGTGATGAACCATCAGCGATATTTAAAGCCAAGAGAGGAACTGGAGGAGCCCACGGGGCCCTGCAGACTTACCAGAGCCCACGCAGACCTCAGGAGGCAGCAGCAGAGCAGAGCCACCATGATACCTCCCACGGGGACAGATGCCTCCATGGTCCCACTGTGTCACTCAGATGGGGACCTCAGGGGCGTCGAGCTGCAGACAGCAAAGCCTCTGCCTGGGGAGAACCGCCGCCAGCCCGAGGCGGCGGAGGCTGGAGAGGGCTGGCGTCGCCGGCCGGGCAGGGGATCTTATGGGG
>NW_010408225.1:2319-2542 GCF_000710305.1 Buceros rhinoceros silvestris | reverse complement strand
GCGCCCAGCCGATGCCTCCACGGTCCCTGAGAAGCTCTCCTCCCTCCCGAGTTCCCGTCACAGGAATTCGTGTGGGAGGGTAACGCACACGAGGTGCTCACCGAGTCACCCAGATGCGCAGGGCCACTCTTAGCTCTCTGGGGGGCAGCCCACAGCCCCGCACCCGAACGGCTGCGGGTCAGAGCGATTCCCAGCTCTGCCCCCCGCAGCGAGGCCGGAGCAG
>NW_010408225.1:1595-1942 GCF_000710305.1 Buceros rhinoceros silvestris | reverse complement strand
GGGGGCTTGTGGTGCGGCCGGTGGGGGCGAGCTGTGGCGTGGGGGAGCAGGCAGCCTGGTGGGGGTGGGATGCTGGAGATACCGGGAGCTGGGCAGACGAAGGGGCTGAGCCTCCAGGTGGAGGAAGGAGGCCCAGCTGCCGGGGACCGGCTTGATTTTTTTTTTCCATGGCCTCACATTTTCCTGCGCCGGAGAGTTTGCAGTGAGGGCGGAAAATGCGGCAGCCAGGAGGGGAGGGGAGCGGGGCCCTGGGGAAGGGTTTGCTTTGCCAGGGCGCTTGGGATGGTACGTGCCTGCCGGGACAGAGTCCCTGCTCTGCTGGGGCGTGAGGGGGGGGCACGGACGTG
>NW_010408225.1:971-1338 GCF_000710305.1 Buceros rhinoceros silvestris | reverse complement strand
TACCCCCGCTGCCCTGGGGACCCCCACCAGCACCCAGGGAGCTGGCAGCTGTGGTCTGGCACCGCTCCGGGACGAGATGTCACCTCCAGATGTTGACCCCTCCAGTCGCAGCCAGCGAACCTTCACTCTCACCCATCTCCTCCAGCGACCAGCGCTCTCCTGGAGGGTTGGTGCCGTTTGCAGGGGCAGGAGAGGAACTGCCTGGGGCTGGGGACGGGGACAGAGCGGAGCCACCCTGCAGCCCAGCCCGGGCACTGCTGGACGAGCCCGGGGGTGGGTGACCCTCCTCACAGACTTGGTGGCACACCAAAAAAAGGACCTTTTCTTAGCTCAGGCCTCGTGCCCAACTGTCAGGCGTGGCAGCTGG
>NW_010408225.1:574-795 GCF_000710305.1 Buceros rhinoceros silvestris | reverse complement strand
GTCGCTTGACCTTTAAAGGAAGGTGCTTGGAGAGATGGAGGGAGCAGAAATCCCTGAAAGATTATTTGTTTCTCATGAACTATATTTAGGCACCATCAGCAAAACCCAAAAGTGCTGAGTTCTGCTAAATAAATATGGGAGCTTTGTGTTTTTTTCCCCCAGAGGCGAAGGGGATTAATGCGGGAACGGTCAGTAGTGTTTTGGTTTGACATACCTTAGGG
>NW_010408225.1:0-280 GCF_000710305.1 Buceros rhinoceros silvestris | reverse complement strand
AACGCCGCATTCTTGGGTGTTTTCATGGACGGTTGATTATTAGGATGTTTTTGAGCTAGAAATAGGTCACGCTGGTGCCACGCCAGTAGTAAAGTCCTTCCCTGGTGGGTTGCGCTCCCCCAGGCTCCCCGCTGCACCCACCATGCTGCCCCAGAGGGACAGGGTGCCCGGGGGCTGTGGGGGCCAGGGTGGCCCTTGGCTGGTCTGAGCAGGGCTGCGGGGGATGGCAAGGAGGTCACCCCACTTGGGACATCTTGGATTTCGTTCTTCACTGGTTTGG
>NW_010408224.1:0-246 GCF_000710305.1 Buceros rhinoceros silvestris | reverse complement strand
ATGGGCCAGATCCTGCACCAGCATAAAGTGGTGTCATCCCTCCAAGCGGTGCTGGGTGACGCTGGTGAGGATCCGGCTCTCCGTGCTCGGAGTGATTTTCAATTAAAACAAAAATATCCTGTAATAACCCACAGAGGGGTTTTTTATTTCCTTCCCTTTGTTTTTTTTTTTTAAATAAATCTTTTATGAGGAGCTTAGAGATGGATGTCAGACCGGCGAGGGACGATTTGGGGATTAGGGATTGCT
>NW_010408223.1:3056-3269 GCF_000710305.1 Buceros rhinoceros silvestris | reverse complement strand
TGCCGGAGCCAGGAGGGCTTCGGCGCTGGCGGCTGGAGCTGTCTGCTGCACGGCGGGGGACAGCAGCAACACCATGTCACCTACCCCGGCACCCAGGACCTCCTCGGTCCCCGAGCCACTGTCCATGCTACTGGGGGGCTGAGACGGGGTGTCTATGTCAGCGAGGGTGGCATGGAGGAGGCTGTAAGGGACCCGGGTGCTAGCGGGTGTCAC
>NW_010408223.1:2463-2878 GCF_000710305.1 Buceros rhinoceros silvestris | reverse complement strand
GGGTGGCAGCAGAGAGGGAGGGCTGGGTGGCAGGAGGGAGGGCAGGGGACAGGCAATTGCAGTCAGGATCTGTCCCCACACCTGAAAGAAGCAGAGAGAAGAGACGGCCGTGGGGTCACCAGCCTCCACGAGGGGCACAGCCAGCAGAGACGGCCGTGGGGTCACCAGCCTCCAAGAGGGGCACAGCCAGCAGGTCCAGGGTCAGGGACAGCATCCCCGTCACCTTCCCACAGCCCCGGGCAAGCGGGGGCAAGCAGCACACCCTCCCCCCCCCAAAAAAAAAACAAACAAAAAACCAAAAGTGAGAGCAAAGATGAGGCAGGGAGCAGGCAGGGACGGACGCGGCCACACACAGATGCCAAGCAGCGGGCAGGATGACGCAAACCCGGGTCAGCGGGTCCCCTGAGCCGATGGG
>NW_010408223.1:1054-2330 GCF_000710305.1 Buceros rhinoceros silvestris | reverse complement strand
CAGCGGGTTATCCACGACTTGCAGGAGCTGGACAGCCACATTTAACCTCCCCCGCGGCACAGGGACACAACACAGCTCCAAAACGCGGACGACAGCGGGACGTCTCCTCTGCGGACATGCAGACATAGCTCTGGCACTCGCGAAAGCACAGGCGGCAGCGACAGGGCTCTTCCAGCCCAGCAGGCAGTGCGCTTCCCAGAGCCTTGGTTGGGGGAAACTGAGGCACAGGGCAGTTGAAGTGACACGGCCGAGGTTATGCAGCACGTCAGTGGCAGAGGGGTCGCAGCACCTCAATCCCTCCGTGTTACACTCAGCTGGGTGCTGGGGCTTTGAGACGGAGCCAAGCGTGATGCCTCCAGCCAGGTCGGTGGAGACACCTCCTTATTCCCCCTCAGCACCCCGCTCTGGCCGGGTTCTGTCTCCAGCAGGATTCAGCCCAAACCCCACCTCCAGAGGGTGGCCAGGCCCCTCTCCCAACCCCGGCTCGACACAGACGCAGAGCTCGCCAACACAGCACTAAGGCCACCCCACGGCGACGGCCACCAGCCGAGCAACAGAGACGAGGACCAGACATGTGCCGTGACCACAGCGCCTGCATGTGCCCACAGATGAGGCCACGCGGCTCTCAAGCTGCTCCATGCAGGTGAGCCCAAGCCCCCCAAGGCAAGGTAAAGCCTCGACATCTCACCTGGTGAGGATTCCCCCTTCCTGGGGCCCAAGCAGGTCCTGCGGTACACCTGGCTGCAGTCCTTCTCGAAGGTCTCCTGGTTCTGCAGCAGCTGGTTGATGTCCTGGAAGAATTCCTTCACCAGCAGCAGCATCTTGTAGGGGGAGGTGGTGAACTCCTTGGAGCACATCTGCGAGAGCTGGAGGAAGAGCCGGGCTCAGCATTGGTTCCACGACGGCGCAGAGCACCCGGTGTGACGGCTGCGGGGTACCGCACTGCACCCAGGGTGGGGTGTGACCCCCACCACGCTCCCTGCCTCCATGCACACCCCACCTCTGCTCCACGCACCCAGCCCAGGGTGCTCTGGACACCCCATTTCACCCAGATCCACACCCCAGGAGGCAGGAGGACAGCGAACCTTTCTCTCCTCATCATCCTCCTCCCTGATGCAGGGGTCGACGTTCTCGTCGATGCGGCTGTACATCATGCGCACCGCCTGCATCCTCTTGGCATTGGACGAGTTCTCCTTGAACTCAGTTTGCTTCAGGATGTTGCCCAGCAGAGGAAAAGCGGCTTTCACGTAGCAGACGGAATCGTTCTGCGAGGAAC
>NW_010408223.1:567-954 GCF_000710305.1 Buceros rhinoceros silvestris | reverse complement strand
GCCGCCGGGGCTGCCCCCCCCCCAAAAAAAGTGAGACTGGTTACTGGCTGGGCAGAGGCAGCAGCACCCATACCATTCCTGGGGGAAACTGAGGCATGGAGCCACAAAATGCCTTTCTACAGTCCTGCAGGATGACCAACCCGGGACTTGACAGCCACCAGGATGGGTCCTCCTGGACAGGAGAGGGGAGATTGGTGTCCTAGGGACCCCGCTCTGCCCCCAGCAAGGAGCCACTCACCAACTGCATCTTATCGATGAACTTGAAGGAGACCTTGCCTGGGTGCTGCATCTGGGTGTCAGCCTGGGAGGAGAGAGCAGGATGTCACCCCGCAGCCCCGGGGGGACGGATAACACAACAGGAAGGGGCCCCGGAGCCCATACCAGCAC
>NW_010408223.1:0-330 GCF_000710305.1 Buceros rhinoceros silvestris | reverse complement strand
ACCCCACCCTCCTCCTCGCACACTTCCCTGTGGTCAAACCTCTGGCAGAGGTGAACTCAGGATCCCATCAGGACTGTGCACTCCCCATACCAGGGCCACCTGCCTCCCCTTGCCTGCTCCCACCCTTCCTCTCTCCCTCCTCTTCCTCCCAGCACCACAGAGCCCAGCCCTGCTCCATTCTCCCCCCGACCGGGGCTGCAAAAGAACATCCTCCCACACTGGAGGTGGCCATCACACCAAGGTCACACATCCCCCGTCATCACACAACACCGGGGTCCTTTATGCAAGCGCTGCTGACTCTCCCCCTCCACCAAATCCCACCCCAAACAA
>NW_010408222.1:0-2485 GCF_000710305.1 Buceros rhinoceros silvestris | reverse complement strand
CGCTCTTCCAGGAGCCAGCCACCCACGCGCGCCGCACCGGACACCCCCCAGAGCACCGCTCCATCGCTGCAGAAAACCGCCAAGCTGCGCACCAGAGCTGAGCTTTTTTGCCTGCTCGCTGCTTTCAGCCACGCCGTGGGGACCGAGTCCTTTTTGCCGCCCCGCTGCTTGCTGCTGCCTGCACCCCACCATTTCTCGGCAAGGGAACTGCGCGCTGCCGTGCCAAGCTGGGTCCGGACTGCCCGCGCGCCCGAGAGCTGTTTGCTTTTGCTTTGCTTCATTCCGTGACACAGACTGGTAGGACTTTGTCCCAATTCCACCCTATCTTGCGCTGCCGGGTAATTCGTCACTGTGCGGGTCTCTGTGTTCTGCTCACGTGGCAGAACCACGTGGCCGCTGCCGTCTCGGATCGCTGCCGCGGTCCGTGTTTGCTTTGGGTTTAACCCTCAATATCTCACTGTTTTCCTTTGTATTTAATATGTATTTGTTTGTAGTGTCATTAAAGTTTGTTTCAGTTTTCCAAAAAGCATTTTAGAGGTCTCACGAGTTCTTTTCTCCCTTCCCCTATCTCTGGTGGGATAGGGGAGGGTATTATCATCACCAGACCTTGGTTTTTACCTCGGCCAAACTGGTGACAGCAGTCAATCAGGTCACAGGACTGGGTGGGGTTTTTTTTTCCTTACTTTAAACTGGCAGAAGTTTCTGTGCTCCTCATGGGAGAGGAGAGTTCAATTTAATGAACTTTCTCTTCCTTCAGATAGTCTTATACTTGATTTATCAGGCAACTCAAAAACTGACAGTCACTGTGGTGGATTGAGGGACTTGGTAAAAGGTAAAAGGTAAGGAATGGCAGATGTTGTTTATTTCCTAATAACATCAAGGAGGGAAGAAGTTAATAGTAAATCCATGTTATCCATAAAAACTGAAAACAAGCAAACCAGAACATTATCCTCTGCCTTTTGGCTGCAAGTCCTTTTGCCTTCCTCAGTCACTTTGAAGCCTTTGAAAATTACTTCTTGTCTGTTTTCTGTATTGCTGGCTCTGCACTGCATACTAACAAGAGGGATGTTGGGTTATCTTAAAAATAAAAGTCCAAATTACTTTTCAAAAAACTCCTGATGGAAATCTTGCAAATAAATTGGATTTTTTACCTTGACATAAATTTTCTTGTTTCATTTTTTTTTTCTGTATGCTGTTTACATCTTCAAGTATGACATTCCATGAATGAGTGTCCCAAACCATATGGATTACTACTCTGTTCTGGGGAGTTGTTTCCAACCTATGATGTCAGTGACACTATGTCTTTAGGTTGTTCATGTGTCAAACTTCTTCCAGCTCTCTTACGACAAACTGGAGGGTGAATAAGGTTCTCATAAGCCTTTCCAAAGGATCTCCCATGTGTGTCCTGTGGTCTGCATCCCCTCTTACAAGTTTGAGCATCTTATCTGCTGTTGCTCTGCAATAAAATTGTATTTACAGGTTGCCACCACTTCATATCATTATCACAAGTTGTTTTTTCATTTATCTCTTGAGTAACAATGCCACCGCCATAACGGCAGTTGAACCTGGTGTTATGTTATCAAGGATACATTTGGATCCACAAAGAGTCGATGTTCAGGATCATCTTCCAAAATTGTGTTGAAGATGGTCAGAACAATCAGGAAGAACTTATAATTTCTCACCCATTTTTGTTTGGGGCACACTATATTGGATAACAGCCAGAACTAATACTTGTTTTTAAATAACTGCTGCAGCTGTCTAGGGTAAAAGCAGAACCATCACTTTATCTGCTAAGCTTCTGATCAGTTGTGGTGTATTTCAAAATACTGTGGGATTTCATACTGTTTCATACTGTTTATCCTTCTGTCACCAGTTTGGCCGAGGTAAAAACCAAGGTCTGGTGTTGATAATACCCTCCCCTATCCCACCAGAGATAGGGGAAGGGAGAAAAGAACTCGTGAGACCTCTAAAATGCTTTTTGGAAAACTGAAACAAACTTTAATAACACAACAAACAAATATATATTAAACACAAAGGAAAACAGTGAGATATTGAGGGTTTTGGGAAGACGAGGGTTAAACCGCAAGCAAACATGGACCACGGCAGCGATTCGAGATGGTGGCGGCCACATGGTTCTGCCGCGTGAGCAGAACACAGAGACCCGCGCAGTGACGAATTACCCGGCAGTGCGAGATAGGGTGGAATTGGGACAAAGTCCTACCAGTCTGTGTCACGGAATGAAGCAAAGCAAAAGCAAACAGCTCTCGGGCGCGCGGGCAGTCCGGACCCAGCTCAGCGGGGCTCCGATGCGGGGCTCTGATGCGGCGTGCCGAGGCAGCATGGTGGTTTTTCCATCAAAACCAGCTCAGTCGGTTCTCGGGTGTAGCTCCTCAGTCGCGACAAGGGGGGTTTCCGCTCTCCCTGTGGCGTGGCTGTGGTGAACGCAGTGGCGGCGGCGACGGGGCTCGGCAGCAGCAGCTCCGGG
>NW_010408221.1:0-224 GCF_000710305.1 Buceros rhinoceros silvestris | reverse complement strand
CTTCCTCCCTCGTCTTTTCATTAAAAAAAAATACTCATTTCCCCAGCGACACGCAGAGCCATCCGCCTCTTAAACATCCTCGTTGCAAGGGCAAGGCAGCCCCCCCAGATGCCGGGGGGATGCTGGGAGGATGCTGGAGGGATGCCGGGGCTACTCACATGCGGCTGCTGGGGGAGATCTTCCGCCCGTCGCGAAACCAGGTGACCTGGGGCTGGGGGAAGCTG
>NW_010408220.1:0-258 GCF_000710305.1 Buceros rhinoceros silvestris | reverse complement strand
AATGGGCCCCCAAAGCATCCCCTTCCCCTTAAAGCACACCCGCAAGCATTACCCAGTAGCGATCTGTGGACACGAGAGGGTCTTGAGGGGTCCCTGGAGCCCTGTGGGACAGCCAGCAAGCCAGGGACAGAAACAGGGTGCCTTTACAGTGGTCCCACCTCTAAGCTGACAGAAGCGGGAGCTCTGCAGGGCGGGTAGGGTGGTGTACGGCCTGCGGAAGCCCCAGTTACCTGCCCCAGTCCCAGGGGTGAGTGGAGC
>NW_010408219.1:14516-14785 GCF_000710305.1 Buceros rhinoceros silvestris | reverse complement strand
ACTCTGGAGGGCAGCCGCCCCGCCAGCCTCCCCGCACCCCTGCGCGAGTCGAGCCGCAGTGACTCAGCGCGGGAGCACCCATTCCTCGGCTGGGCGCTGGGCCGCCCTCTCCGCATATTCCCCCCCGTGACGCGCTGCCGGCTTCGCAATTAAATCGAAATGTCTCCCTCCAGCAGGCTGCGACCTCATCATTTGTACAGCACCTATTTTTAGCATTACCCTTTGTACGGCATCGGGAGCGCTCGAGCCAGAGGCAGCAACTTTTGAAG
>NW_010408219.1:12491-14376 GCF_000710305.1 Buceros rhinoceros silvestris | reverse complement strand
AGGGGGTCATCTTTGTTTAATTCTCTGAGCAATTATTTTTCCTCTTTTCCCCTTCTCTTAACCTAAAATATTTGACATCCTGCATGGGACAAGCGATGTGCTGAGGCTTTAAATGTCAGCCCTGACCGTACGGTGCTGAGGCGCTTCCCGTCTGCTTGGTAAAGTTCAGCCCGGAAAAAAACCCTTCCAAACAGAGCAGAATCTACACCGGGGCTGCGGCAAAGCGCTGCTGGGGGGGCTTGGCCCCCACTGGAATGGGGGACGCTCTCACACGGCCTGTGTCCAGGCTCCAGCCAGCTCTTCCTCCGTCTCCCCAACCTCCCTGTGGCTTTCGGTTCCACTCGGGATTAAGGTGGTGCAGGGGAAAGCGACGCTGTCGGAGCAGAGAGATGCGATTACAGCTGGCGCAGGGCTGTGCCTACAGCCGGCACCCTCTCAGGGGCACCTTCCTGCTCCAGAAGGCTCGTGCCCTGGTTTAGACACTAACAAGAATTCCAGGCGAGTTAAATACCCATCGCGCACTTTCCGGAGCGTGAGATTAACATATCATTAACACATGGCTTCAACCTCTTCCTGCCCTTAAATGGGACAGTTTTCAGGAGCCCCTTTGGGGTTTAAAAACCTGACAGTCACCGCGGAGCATGAGCAGCGCCGGCCAGCCTGCGGGGCGCAGCCACTGCATGCTCGGGTTCATTTACGGGAGGGAGCGAGCCGAGTCCTGAACCCCCACCACCGAGCAAGCGCCTTTCCCCCTTGCTGCACCCTTCCTCCCCAGCCGGGGCAAAGCTCGGGGCCCAGCTCAAGCTGCTCGAGCAGCTTTCCCTCTTCCCAGGGGAAGCGTTTGTACGTGTGGCACCGAACACGCTTCTCCGTTTCTGACAGTGCGAACGGAAGCCCACACTTGTGGCACCCCCTCCCCCCTTCACCTATCTGAGCATTAAACACGAAATGCCTCCGCAGCCAGGGAAACCTCTGCCAAAACCAGCGCCACCTCCCTCATCCCTTTCTTGCTCCAGGGGAGATAAAAAAAAATAAAATAAAATCAAGTGGCTGAATGACACGTCATCACACAGATCTCGAGTTGATCTGGCTGCATAATGAAGGTGTTTTAGTCTCGGAATAGGTTCCTGCCCATCTCTTCCATCATTCCTAACACCCCCTAAACTGCACAACTCCAGGGCGTACGAGAGAGTCGGAATAAACACCGAGGCCAAATGCTGCAGTCCGGGTTCAAGGTTAGATATTAACTGATTTTATTTTCTTAATAATTCCCAGAAGATGTTGATCTGGCTGCATAATGAAGGTGTTTTAGTCTCGGAATAGGTTCCTGCCCATCTCTTCCATCATTCCTAACACCCCCTAAACTGCACAACTCCAGGGCGTACGAGAGAGTCGGAATAAACACCGAGGCCAAATGCTGCAGTCCGGGTTCAAGGTTAGATATTAACTGATTTTATTTTCTTAATAATTCCCAGAAGATACAATAAACCCCCGGTATCTTATCTGGGCACACATTCCTCAGGGGCTGAAACCTCAGATAACATTCGTGCATCAAGCGCCTTGCAACCCGCCCTTTGCAGGGGGGACGTTTATGAACCCCTCGCGAAGCTCGGGAGAAATCAGCGCGTCCCAGCTCTGTCACGACGTACGTGTCCATCGCTGCAGATCCCACAACACAGGCTTCGCAGGCCGGTCGTGCCGTGGGGCTGGCACCGGGACGGGGAGGCGGGTGTGAAGGAGCTGCGGTGCCCTTGGCCAGACACTGCTCGCGGAGGGAGCTCGGCACAGTCACCCTGCGCCACACGCCCCGTTGGAATGGCGCGATCGGCCTCCTGAGAACGAAGGCACACGCTCCTGCAGAGCCACTCCTGGATGAGGCACGTCT
>NW_010408219.1:11688-12093 GCF_000710305.1 Buceros rhinoceros silvestris | reverse complement strand
GCCAGGGAGGGGGCAGCGCCAGCCCCCAGAGCTGTGCCAAGGGACGGACGGGGCGGGCAGGGAGCCTGCTCCAGGTTCGGAGCAGGGTGGCTTCGGAGGAGATGCCAGCTCCAGAGGCTTTTGCAGGGGCACATTTTGGAAACATCCCTTCCAGGTATTTGAAGGGGAAAGAAGTAAATCACAACTTTCATGAAACAAGTCGTTATCCCACAGCAGGGTGAAATGGAACAGGGACAGTAATTTGAAAGCCTCAAAGCAGGCAGGAGTTCTGAGCCTCCGAGGGGTTTTCTCAGCACTGGCAGCTCGTTTCCCGTCCCGCTGCCCTGCCTTAGGGAGCCAAGGCTTTCACCACCCTCCGCCTCCCCAGGGGCCGCAGGACCCAATCCCCACAGTGAACTGGCCACG
>NW_010408219.1:10789-11558 GCF_000710305.1 Buceros rhinoceros silvestris | reverse complement strand
CAGTGAACTGGCCACGTGCCTCCCCCTGGGTACCCCATTGCCAGAACCGCTTCCCACGGCTCAGGGATGGCACGCGGAGCCTTCCACAGAGCCACGGCACCGAAGGGGAGGGACTGAAGCAGATTTTGGAGCAGGAATTTTCATTCCCAGGACCTGGCTTTGTGTACGGCGCTGCACACCACCAGCTGTGATAAAAAAACAAAGCTCACAGGCAAAACCCAGGTGTTATTTCAGCACAAAGTGGTGCTGCATTAACTGGTGGGGGAAATACTTCACCGGCATCGCTCGAGAGTTCAGCCGAGGTGATGAGAAATAATCCTTGCTGGCTTTAAAGCCTGGATGTTTTGCAGCGATGCTGCTCCTCGTCGCATCCCTCCCTGGGCAGAGGGTTTCCAGCAGGACATGGGCAGCTCCGGAGCACACACACAGGCCAGTCACACAGCAAGCTGCTGCGGGTGGCACCTACAAACCGAGCCTGGCGCAGGGCTGAGGGCTCCTTTCTGCCGCTGCCGCCACCACGGCAAGAGCAGCTCTTCTGTACAGCAAAGGCAGTTTCGAAGTGGTCATCGCCGTGGTAGTTATCACAGAGCATCCTACCCTACATCCCGGGGCAGCCGGCTGCTCTCACAGGAGGGCACCATGCCTGCCAGCCCACGGGGCTGCCTCGACCCATGCGACACTCAGCAGGGAAGAGACGAAGCCGACACCATGCTGCTGCGGTCAGCAGTGTGAAGACAACTGGACCCTGCCTGCAGGACTCCAGCCACTC
>NW_010408219.1:8946-10690 GCF_000710305.1 Buceros rhinoceros silvestris | reverse complement strand
CTCTCTCGGCTGGTGCACACACAGTTGTATTCCTGTTGGCTTGGCGCCTCGTTCAGGCTCCTGACCAGGACACGCACCAAGCGGGACACGCTGCCTTCCTCCCAACCGGCCACACACTCAGCAAGGGGCAGCAGCACCTGGCCCCTGCCAGCGAGCCTGGAAAATCACTAAGGTGGCACTGGGCATCAGCTCGAGGGAATGCACTTTGCGAAGGCACAGGGAGAGCACCGTCCCGGCGCGGGACACGCTGCCTTCCTCCCAACCGGCCACACACTCAGCAAGGGGCAGCAGCACCTGGCCCCTGCCAGCGAGCCTGGAAAATCACTAAGGTGGCACTGGGCATCAGCTCGAGGGAATGCACTTTGCGAAGGCACAGGGAGAGCACGGTCCAGGTGCTCGGGCCTCAGACCCCTGCTTTTTGACCCATTTTGGGAGACTGTCACGGGGCACTGCAACAGGATCGGAAAGTCGGGTTTAATCGGTGCTGTTGTGGCTGCTCTGATTTAAATCGCACTCTGCCCGAATCACCTTTTGGTCACGGTTGTTCTAGGAGGATCTGGTCACAGAGCAGGAACGGAAAAGCACACTTTCCTCACGCCTTGGCCACACGGTGCCCGAGACGAGACGGTTCTGGTCGGTGACCTGACACGCTGTCCCTGTCTCTCAATCCCAACCCTGCTGAAAACAGGAGCCCAGGGCAAGCGTGCCCTGCGTGAGGCTCACGGCCTGGGCTGCGCGCGGTCCTGATCCCCTCCAAAGGGCACCAAACCAGCGCACACTGCGACGGCTCTTTTCGGGTGGGAGGCGTCTTCCGCCCAGGCGGGTCCTTCTCCCTCGGTGCTGCCGAGGTCCGCGCGCCCAGCGAGGAGAGGAGGGGGAAGGAAGGGAGATGAGTGAGAGCGCTGCCTGCCGCAAATATTGACATAACCATTATGGGCATGTATAAAACTCCCATTTGCGTGACGCGAGCGTGATATTCTTTGAATACTTCTGTCTTGAGGAATTCTTTATTTTGCCATAGAAGAAAAATGTTTTCATATTCTCTCCTGCCGCTCAGACCTGCAACCCGGCGAGCCCTTTTGCCCTTGAGAGCCATAACATTATTTGTTAACATTTTTATGATGCCAAATGGTCTGTGCTAGAACGGGTGCCATTCTTTAGCTGGGAAACCATATGGCATGCCGAGTAATAAATAAGGTATTGTGATAGTTAATGAACCTAATTGCTAGCAAAGGCTTTAATACAGAGAATGTGCTGCTGAGAATTTAGCACCACATTAGAGATGCAGCAGAGCTCCTCTGACTTCTGAGGCTTAATTTAAGTTCTATATTGCAAACTCCAGAAAATAATTCCAAACCCTCCTGCTGGAAAAGCAACCTGCTGGTAGACTGTGATTATACTGAATTACTAAAATCGCAATCAATTTTATACACTCAGTTAACCCTTGCTAGGGAACCCGCCTCACCGCGGTCTACTTTGACGAAGTAACAGAGCCGAGCGAGCAGGAGCACCGTGGTCACCAGCCCCTCCGCCACCGCTCCTCTCCCCGGCGCGTCCCTTTCTGGGAGCAAGCCCTTCTCCCGGCCCCTCCACTACCAGCTGGGCCGACGGCGGGCAAAGGGGGAATAAAAGCCTCGATTATGAACGGTCACCGCTACTCCCCTCCATGACTAACTTGTTAACCGCTGTCCTCCCGTCATGACAGCCAGCCGCGGCAGCAAGCGCAGATGCTGCTTGAGCCTTC
>NW_010408219.1:8614-8884 GCF_000710305.1 Buceros rhinoceros silvestris | reverse complement strand
TCCCGGCATTACAGCCCGCCGCGGCAGCAAGCGCAGATGCTGCTGGTGCCTCACAGCGCACGGGCTCCCGGGAAGCGCTCGCGCTTGGAGAGCACGGCAGAGGCAAACTCAAAACACCTTTAACTTTGGTTTTGACTTTCTCATCCCTGGAGCGTGGAAGAGTTCTCCCGGCCTAATGAAATCGCCAGCATTGCTACGGATTCTAAGTTTAACAGTTTGAGCCCTTCCAGCCCAGAAAGCCCTTGGAGGAGCCACAGGGTCCCGGCGCTC
>NW_010408219.1:8000-8445 GCF_000710305.1 Buceros rhinoceros silvestris | reverse complement strand
TGCATCTCGGTAGGTACAACTGCTGCACCCACCCTCCTGCATGGGGAGTGCAGGACACCGAACACTCCCCCTGGGCTGGTGGGCAGCACCTGGGCAGAGCCACAGGAAGGTAGAAGGTAAAGATACACCAGTTCCAGAAGCGCTGATTTGGAATCCTGCAGCTCTCCCCATTGCACACACAGACCCGCTGTCCCGTGCAGAGGGATGTCCCCTGCCACAGGTGACAGCAGTGCTGCAGCGTGCTCATGGCTCCTCAGCGCTTGCCAGCGTCAAAAGATACCGCTCAGGCTCTGCACACCAGCCCCTGGAATCACCCGTCTCTGCACACATCGAGCTGCTCGCTGGACGGCCATGGCTAGAGAGAAGCCCCGAGAAGCCATCCACCAGGCTGGCTGCCCAGAGAGCCCGCAAGTCCTTGGAGAAGAGCAGCGCTGCCCTCCCCGCT
>NW_010408219.1:6945-7834 GCF_000710305.1 Buceros rhinoceros silvestris | reverse complement strand
CGGGGGAAGAGGTTATTGGTTTCTTCCCTGCTCTGATTGCTCTCCTCTGTCCTGCAGTCACGTCTGTCTGCTGACAGCCGGCGACTCGCCTCACAGGCAGCGACACCCGGCTCAAAGCACGAGGGAGGGCGGCGAGAAGGTTCCCGGCAGGGCTGTCCCGCTCCGCCCTGCAGCCCTGACCTCGGCACCCACCAACCTGCCCTGCCCCCGGCGCTGGGCGAGCGGCACGGATGGGCACATGCCCTGGCAATGCGGGGTGTCGGGCGACACCCGGCTCAAAGCACGAGGGAGGGCGGCGAGAAGGTTCCCGGCAGGGCTGTCCCGCTCCGCCCTGCAGCCCTGACCTCGGCACCCACCAACCTGCCCTGCCCCCGGCGCTGGGCGAGCGGCACGGATGGGCACATGCCCTGGCAATGCGTGGTGTCGGGGCAGGAGGTGCCGGGGCCAGTGCCTGACGGGAGCATCAAACGGGGAAAGCACCAGGATGAAAAGCTGCGCAGGGCGGATTTAACGCTGCACATAAATACACTTTACAATCCGGGGAAGGCTCGGTGCTAAGAGGAAGCCATTGGAATATTTTATCGTGATGCAGATCGAGTGAAAAGACTGTGAATAAATAAAAGGGAAGATAATTATTTGATGGAGTTCTCTTAGGATATGCCACAGCGGGGAATACTTACGGAGAATACATATTACTAGAGAGACACAGCTATTCAAGCATCAAACTAACCTATAAATTGTCAGAGGAGAAAATTGGAGGAGAGGAATGGATGGGGTTTTGGGCACCCTCTCATCAGTAACGCTGGGCTGCGCTTTCCACCTTCCCCGTTGCAATTCCCCCTGCCCAAGGAGTCACAGTCCCTGAAAAAGGGATGGCTGCCTCTAATAA
>NW_010408219.1:6237-6703 GCF_000710305.1 Buceros rhinoceros silvestris | reverse complement strand
GCCACCACCGTGCCCCGGGGAAGCCGCCTCTCTCCTGTACTTTTGCAGGGTGAGAAGGTTTGTCAGCAGCCCCCTGGTGCGCCTTGTTAACAATTCCTCCCCTGGGCACCACGCTCCTGTCTCTAACCGTGGCCTCCGAGACAGCTTCCACCTTGCCTCAGCTCCGGGACGATGTCGGTCCGTCGCCTACGGCCCGTGTCCCTCGGGCTGGAAGTTAACCGCTGTGTCCCAGGCTCTTCTGCAGCGGGGCACGGCCCTCACCACACTTCTGCCCGCTCCCACACCAGGGGTCTCCCAGAAAGCGCTTTGCAGACACCGGTGACGCTCCCGGGGCAGAGCTGGAGGGAGCCCGGTGCTCCCTGCCTCCCGCCGGCTCCCTCCAAGCCCATTATCACTTCACATCTCCCGGTTCATAATTACGTATTAATCCAGGCGACTTCACTCGCCGGTATCCCCAATGGGCAGC
>NW_010408219.1:4610-5749 GCF_000710305.1 Buceros rhinoceros silvestris | reverse complement strand
ATAGGTCTGCGAGAATCGCGGGGAGAGAATTAACACCACAGCCGCTCTCCTCGTCACGCGCGGAGCTGCGCCCACGCTGCGGCACGGGGACCCCAGGCCTTGCTGAGAGACAGGCATCGCTTTCCTCGGAGAGACGGCAACTGGAACGCTGGGGAGACTCAGCACTGGCCAGAGCAGAAACGCACCCGCAGTACTGCCAAGTGTAACCTCCCCGCTCCCAGGCAAGGCACAGGTCAACGAGACAGTCCCTGCGGTGCCGCTGCTATGGGGAGATCTTCACCAGGCATCAAAATACTGAACGGCTTTTCCACAGGCCAGCTCGGGAGTCCAGAGACAGCGCAGAGGATCGGAACTGTGCCCACACGGAGCCTGTGGGTAACGGCACTTTGTTCCCTGATGAAGAGAACCTTTTCCCAGCGTTTTTGGCCCTGTTACTCACCAAAGCGGCCCTTCCACCCTCATCTTCCCTCCTGTGTGGCACCGACTCCCCCTCCTGAGCACGGGTGGGACACGAGCAGGCGACGGGAGGGGGCTGAGGATCACCGACCTCCCTGCCAGGGTCTGCTCCTGCCCCGCCAGCCAGCTCCCACCTCATGGACCAGCTCTGCACCGCTGATTCCACCCGTGTGTGCACCGGCGCCCCCTCCTTAGCACGGGTGGGACACGAGCAGGCGACGGTAGGGGGCTGAGGATCACCGACCTCCCTGCCAGGGTCTGCTCCTGCCCCGCCAGCCAGCTCCCACCTCATGGACCAGCTCTGCACCGCTGACCCACGGGGCTGACACCACTAGCCCTGCACATCGCCTGTCTCTCTGGGAGCGACAGAAGCCTTTGGTTCCTTTACGGGAAGATGTACGAGATGGCCCGCATTGCAAACGGGCAGTCTCGGGTAATTAGCAGAGGTGCTCACTATTTTAAGCGCGGCTCAGCACCACTTCCAAAACCCCAAGCAAGAGCAAAGTCTGCACCAAGCACAGGACACCTTTAAGGCTGCTCAGACAATAAAATCAAAGGCAGTCTGACGGTGACAGGTCTCCCTCCCTCTGCCTGCCAGAGGGAATCGCTCAGTCACCTGCACCCAGAACAGGACTGTCCCCGTTCCTGTCTTTAACGCATCACCTGTGAATTAGTGGGGCCCC
>NW_010408219.1:4082-4432 GCF_000710305.1 Buceros rhinoceros silvestris | reverse complement strand
CTGTTCCCACCTCCAGCTCTGACATTTACAGCCTCGGCAGCAAGTACCAGCACTGGCAAATGCTCCCATAAACCATCCGCTAATGTGGTGCCTGCCAACGTGTGCCCACCCGCCCTGGTTCCCCCCTCAGCCGGGTGCTGCTGCCGCCGCACCAGGGAGCCCAGCGGAGCACCGGGCCCGGCTGGTGGGGCAGACACACACAAGCAACAGGTTTTTAGATAGTCCTGACTCGTCCCTGTAACAGGGCTTTTAGCAGCGCAATAGCGGGGTGCTCAGAGGCGCGGTGTGAGGCACCCCCCGCTCCCGGGGACTGGCAGGTCCAGACCCCCTGGGCTCCACCCCCCCAGAGG
>NW_010408219.1:2988-3967 GCF_000710305.1 Buceros rhinoceros silvestris | reverse complement strand
CCCGCTCCCGGGGACTGGCAGCTCAGGGCCCTGTGCTGCCCACCCCCAGAGATGCCCCCACTCGTCTCCTCCTCTCGGCAGGTCACGCTTACGCGAGTGCGGCTCTATTTATTCCAAACGCACAACACTGCTTTAATTGCTGCCATTCTGGACTCGGAACAAATTGGCCCTAAATGCATTTTTGCGAAACAAGATGCGTTTTGTTAAGAGGGGACGGGAGGAGGGTGGTTTTTAAAACCACTATCACTGTAATGCGGTGGAATTACCATGCAGCACGCAGGGGGCAGAAAGCTGCAATTAACATCCCACACCTTTCCCGATGCTTTGTGTCATGACAGCCCTGGAAAAGCAGTGGCTGGTCTGGATCTGCAGCAGGAACCGTTCCCTGCTGCTCCACCTGCACCCACCCACGGGGCCGAGCACCCCGTCCCTTCCCAGAGACACCAGCAGAACCAGCCCCACACGAACACCAGCACGTCTCCATGTCCACACTGCAGCTTTGGGCTCGTCTGCTGCGGAGTGAAGGTGCTGGTGACCATGTCCTCACCTCGCCCAGCTGCCGCTGGTTTGGGACATCGGAGCCCATGGCCACGTTCAAGCACAGCACTTCTCCATGCATTTTGGGAACACAGGCAGCAGGGTGAGAGCGTCCCTGCCAGTGCTCCCCCCGCAAAGAAAAGCTACGGGGAGGTCATCAGACACCAGCACATCCACATCAGACCTGAGCCCACTGGAGAGGAGGAGCCAAAGGGCATTTGTTACCCAGCGCCACGCACCGGGCAAGAGCACGAGCAGTGCCGAGGCTGGAGAGCACCCCAGCGCCTACCGTGCCATGAGGTGGTCTGCAGCGCAGGCCAACTCCATGAGCCACAGGGCAGGGCACCAGCTGCCACCAGTACCTTCTCCCTGGGACGCGCCAGTCTGCTGCACGAGGTGCCCGGCGAGCCGCAGGACAGCCCTGCGCCAGCCCAGCTCAGGG
>NW_010408219.1:0-2923 GCF_000710305.1 Buceros rhinoceros silvestris | reverse complement strand
GCCGTGGTCGTCGCCAGTGTGCGGCACGAGGTGCGCGGCGAGCCGCAGGACAGCCCTGCGCCAGCCCAGCTCAGGGGTTTGCAGGGGCAGACGCGTTCGCATTGCTCTGTGCTCCGGGGCTGCGCCACCTCAGTGCCCAAAGCAGCCCCAGAGACAGAATCACAGAATTGTTTAGGCTGGAAAAGGCCTTTAAGACCATTGAGCCCAACCATTAACCTAGCACCGCCGAGTCCACCACGAAACCACGCTACCTAGCACCACATCAACAGGAGACCCAGCTAACCCGGCTCGCAGCACGCCTTCCAGAGCTGCCTTCCACATCTCACAGAGCCACCAGCATCTGCTGGCCATGGCAGCAGTAACCAGGCTGAACGACGTGCTGCCGTCACCACCGGGCACAGGGAAGGACGAGGCGCGAGACGAGTCACGCCGTGATCTCTAGGCAAAGCCCCTAATGCAACCGCTCCGAGGCACTGCGGCTCCCAGCCGAGTGCTGAGGAGATGAAAGGCTTATTTATGAGTAAGATATATCTGCAGAGGGAGCAATAAACCGCAAAGCAGAGTATGAAGGTTTGCAGCAAACGCTGTAAAGTTTTACGCTCCCGAAAACTAGGAATAAAAGAGACACCCATTTAAAGCGAAGCGGATGGAAAGGGTTTGCACAGGGAGGTGAAACGGCCGTATAACTGTTAATTGCCCGTTGCTTCTTGTAGCACAGAGGGATTGAAAGCAGAAAAAGAACTGTTTAAACCTCCAGCAAAGAGCAGGACAGAAAGGAGAGAGTGGGGAAAAAAAGAAGAGCGCAGGGGAAGGTGAGCCTTTTGTTCAGGATCCTCTGCACCATGCGGAGGACGAGGCAGCTTTTGTTCCCGGCGCTGTGCCGGCTGCTCCCGCTCCCCACCGCGGGCGGCAGCCACGGGGCAGCGTCCCAGCAGCATCCCTCATCGCTAATTACACAGAGCTTCGCTAAGATCGTGTCGATACACACACACCAGAGAACATCAGCCGAGCATCTCTAAGTAGAGGAGCACACCCGAAGCACTTCCCACAGCAGCCACCGACCACGCTTCCAAGCTCCCGCACGCACAGCGCTGGTCCCCAGCAGCGCCCGAGGGACTCTGCCCCCCTCGCAGCCCCGCTGTCCTGCTGCACAGGCCCACCCAGGGAAGCCTGATGGGGCTTGTGAGAAAGCTGCGGCGCTGGCCAAAAGCCCCTGAGGAGTTGCTGTGCATCAGCCCTCAGTGTATCCCACCCACCCTTCCAGGGCGCCACGTCTCTGCTTTTCCCAAACAACCAGCGCTCCAACAAGGAACCATTGCTTCCTTCTCCAAAAAGTCTCTGTGGCTGGAAGCACTGGCTTTCTGGGGCTTTCTTCACACATACCCCTGCAGGTACCAAGCAGGGGAGCACCTGAAGCCCACCCTGGTAAAAGGCACATAAAATAGAGAAAAGGGTACTTTGTCCCACTCCATTCCTGGGACCCCAGCTCAGTTCCATGCCACGCGGCAGTGCCCGGGTGCTCCGCTTACCTCTCTCCTGGGCGAGGACACAGCAGGAGGGTGCCAGGGGCAGGCTGGGGGCTCCGATGCTGCTGGCTGCTGCGCCCGGGACCATCCCTGGGGCTGCTGAGGCTTCAGCCCCAGTCACAGATGGAGCCCACAGGCAAGGCACAGGGGAGCTGCTCCCCAACCGGCTCTGAGGGAAGGCAGCGCAGAGTGGGCTGCAAGCAGCCACGCTGGAGAACCCAAACACAACCGCCCAGAGGGGGAGCAGGGGCCGAGCCCCTCCCTGCCCTTTATAACTTGCCCAGGGGCCGTGGGCGCCAGGTGCTGCTCCTTAGGCTGACGGGGCACAGCCCTGTCCCATCCGGGAGCGCCCCGCTCCTCCCCGTGGCTTTCTGCAGGGATTTGTGGGGGTTTGTGTTATTTTTCCTCCCCGTAATGGCAGATTTTGTGCATTATCCAGGGAAATGAGCAGAGCGACGCGTTCCACAGTGTAAATATCGAAATGCTGTTGATATCAATCAGAGAAGCACTTAGGTGGAGATGACAATGGAGCCCGCAGAGCCCTAATCACACACTTTGATTGAACTAAAAGTATGGGGGAAAATGGAAATCAGACATCTAGAGCTGAGATTTCAATAGAGACGGGGAGCTGGAGTGGCAGAGCCCTTCGGGGAGTTGCTCCCGGCTCGGGGGCCGCAGGGGCCGGCTCTGCTCCCCATTTCCAGGAGCTGAGAGTGCTGGGCTGGCGCCATGGGCAACCAGAGGCGCTGAGCAAGGGCTCACTGGCCTGGGGTGCCCCCCTGCTCCAACTCAGGAGCACCCTGAGGCACTCGGGGTGCTGAAAGGTCACTCTTTTACCCCCAAATCCTGTCATTCCATGAACAAAACCAGCCCCTACAGACTGAAACGAGAGCACTGTGCTGGCAAACAGCACCAGGAACGCGCCTCAGCCCCTGAGCCGCAGCCGGCTGCAGGGCTACGCTGCTTTTGTATACCTCAGACCCTAAAAGAGTAGATTCGGAGCCTGGTGAGGGCATGTGCCATTAGGCTCTTGCGGCTCAGGCTCTCGCTGAGCCCCGCTGTGACCTTGCTGATGCCCAGCGCAGAGCTGACCCCAGCCGAGTTGTCCTGATGACTCCAATTTTATTGGGGGCTCTCGTTGGGCACCCTGATGTCGCCCCGTCCCTCGGGCGGCAGGCGAGGAGCAGGGCACATGTTCCCACCTCTCCTGCTGCATCCTCCGTCCTCCTCTCCTCTGCAGAAAGCAGACTCCCCTCTTCCTCCTGCCAGCCCCCTCCGGGCTGCAGCTCTGAGATGTCCTGCAGCGGGGACAAACCCCCGGCATCAGCAGCGTTTATCTCAGGGCTTCCAGCTGCAGGGCTGGCAGTGCCTGTGCTGTGCTTTGGGGGCCGACAGCC
>NW_010408218.1:2268-5686 GCF_000710305.1 Buceros rhinoceros silvestris | reverse complement strand
TGCTCTCTACAATTATCTGAAAGGAAGTTGTGGGGCAGTGGGGATTGATCTCTTCTCTCATATTAAGAATGACAGGACGAGGGGGAATGGCCTCAAGTTACGCCAGGGGAAATTTGGGTTAGATATCGGGAAAAATTTCTTTACAGGGAGGGTTATTAAGCATTGGAACGGGCTGTCCAGGGAGGTGGTGGAGTCCCCATCCCTGGAAGTGTTTAAAAATCATGTGGATTTGAGGGACATGGTTTAGGGACCCTAGCAGTGCAGGGGGAACAGTTGGACTCGATGATCTTTGAGGTCTCTTCCAACCAGATGAGTCTATGATTCTATGATATGTGATGGATTTGTGCAGGAACATGGTTTTGTGTCAAATGGTCTAAGAGTAGATGAGCCATAAGCATCTACAAGGCATTGTTTTAAAGGCATATTGGATCTTTTAGGCCAATTGGATTTATTTCTTGGGCAATAGTGTTTACCAAATAACTTTTAATAATATGCTATTAAAATTAATAAAATATCATAAGCTAATTTTAACTTCTGTCAGTTCTGTATTTTGAGGCCTTTAAATTTTCCTAAGAAGTGCAAGTTGCTATATCAGAGTAGTTTTGTTCAGATTTAGTTATTTTTTCTCCAGAAATGCGTGTATCAGTAGTTCCTCTCTCTATACATAAATATTTATTCTGACATAGTTAAAACACTTCTATAGCAGTTACACACAGTAAATGGCTGACAGTGGAAACACTTGGTGGATAGACCAGATGTGAATACAGAGTTATGTGTGATATAATATGCTATTACAGATTGTTCTGGACACTGAGCCTTTTTTATTGCTGAGTTACAAGGTATAGGAAAATTATCTTCTTCAACTAAAAAGTAAGTGAGTATTGTCAGCTTAGGTTCTGTAGTAGCAGTACATTCAGGCCTTTAATACCACACTGACTCAGTCCTGTTTTGTAGCATAGTCCACAGCATGCTGCACTTTTATTCATCTGCATTATCAGATGAATGCAGGCTGTACACTTCTCTGTTAAACAAATACATCAGCTTTCATTTAACAATGGTTCTAAAAGATTGCTAAATAGAACTACCATCATGTAGTTCCATTTATATGCTGCTAATTAGAACTGTGTTTTGACAGAAGAAAATAAGGAAATGTTAAGACTATGAAATTAATTCTGTTTAACAAATTCTTATCTTCAGAAAAAAGTAAAAATAGATTATTTTATTCAGATTATAAAGTAACTTTAATGTTTCAGAGAGTTGAAATTTAATGCATAGGAGACTTGAGTAATAGTGAGAAACAGACGATAGTATAAGTCTAGGGAGACAAGCCTAGTTTTATCTTCTCCCATTAACTGAGCACTACCTCTGTGGCACTGCATCTACGAGAAATGCTTAAGAATCCATGCTTCCAAATTGAAGGGGAAAAAAAGGATGTTCTCGTAACATTTAGTAATTGCTTGAGATAAGTTTTGGTATGGAAATCTTTTCAGTGATGCTTTTATTCTGATTCAGCTAAAACTATTTTCTATACCTGTGATCAGGATTTTTTTTTAATATGAAATTCTTTAAAAGATGTTCTCACCTTTTAATTTGCATCTATTTTTTCTAATTTTTGTTAAAACGAAATAGACTCCAGTATGTTGATACAGGATGTACATGCTATCTGGCATGTTAATGTGACATTTTGTGGGTGAAAACTCTATTTGTAAATGAAAAGCAGTGCCTCAGTTTTAGGAAGGTCTCACTTTCTTTTTTTTTTTTTCCTTAGTGACTTGAAACTATTCCAACTGATTCTTCTGTGCCACTCTTCAAACTGACCTCTCCAGTCTCTTCTGATCTCTTGCAGATTTATTTCGAAAAGAAGCTTTGGATTAAAGCAGTTCTTGCCATTTCATATGGAAACTGACTTGAGTTGCCAGAGGAGGTTTTTGGACCCAGTGATGTATTCTGAATGGACAGAATGAAACCAATATATGTGAACTTGAGACCCATAGTAGACGAAAACTCTTTATACCACCAACAGACTAAAGACGGAAATACACATTTACTAGTGTGAGATTGTTATTGTTTTACAAAATATTCATCCCTAACTTGTCAGTCTTTTTCTTTGAGGGAAGCTTATCAAGACCATTTCAAAATGTGGGAACTTGAAATTTATAGCTGTTGGTCACTGAAGTCCAGTCTCAGTACCCAAGTCAGTTTTGTCTCCTATTTCTAATCTTCCCTCTTTGTTTCCCATCTCTCCCGCTTCCCTGCACTCCAGAGAGGATAATGGTCTTAGGAGTTTTCTACCTGCTTCATAGATAATTACTCTTTTTCTCTCTATTTTTAAAAAAATTACTATAACTAGGTTAAACTGAAAATGAGACTTCACATTATGCTCAATACTGCCTTGGTGCAAGCCACACCACAGCAGCCTTTTCACTCTGTAGAAGCCTGATGCTTCCCCTGTACTTGATTGTGAGACCATGGGTCAAATTTCATTAGTTCTGTGACCTGATGGAAAACTAGTTGACTGAAAAATGTTATTAGCTTTTCCCTGGATCCACGCGGCAATGTGATCTCTAGAAACAGTGTGAGGGAGGTGGTTAAGGAAAGAAAGGAGGAGGAAAACAGTCCTGCCATTCTACCATCAATCTTGTCTTCTGCTGGGTTAAACATAACATTTGCATCTGGGAAGACCAATTATCTCCAACCTGCATTTAGCCCACAGTTTCATGGTTTTTTGGAAAATTTAAGTTCTGAACCACTAGAAGAGATCTAAAGTCCAAAATGTTGTCTACACTTTCCAGCTGTAACTAAACATAATAAAAAAAAATATCTTCTCCCTACAAAAATTGCTCTTCTGATATTGGAAATTGCTTACTAACTTGTGAGATTCTATATATATTTGTATTTTGGTCTGAGAAGATATTAAAAATTATTTGTCGTTACAGGATAAGAGAACAATTATGAATGTAGAGAGAGGAAGACAGAAACATTTTAGAAAGGTGAAAGGATACTTATGTGATAAGGCCACACATTCATAAGAGGGTTCTTGTTAATACTTGCCACCATCAAATTTTGAACCTGTCTCTTGATTTTGATAAAAGGTCATGGACTACATATAAAGTTGCATCTCTTATTCAACTGAGTAGTTTTGCTGATGAGAAAAGATCTGCTCAGAAAGCAAGAGCTGATAATAAAGACTATAGAGTTGGTGGCAACCTCCACAGAAAACATATTAGGCTAGATATCTATGTCTGCAATATCTGTGCTCAGAGATAAGGAAAATATTTTATGACTCAACACATAAGTGAACCTGGGTTATTTGGCCTTGTGCTTTAGTCTGAAATCAGCACATTTCATGACTAAAAAAGTATTTGCTGAAAGAAAGAAATATACATTTATTCAGACATAAGGGAGATACAAAATTTCC
>NW_010408218.1:0-2176 GCF_000710305.1 Buceros rhinoceros silvestris | reverse complement strand
TACATGTAAGAAACTTTAGAAACATGCCAACTAGTTAACTTCAAACAGTAAGCCCTGGGGGCTCCCAAAACTCTGCTTGTCTTCTGAAGTTCTGTTACTGTTTCAGGGCTTTGAATTCACCCTTTCTTGTTGATTCCAGACCCACAGGTTTATGTTTAGGTAGGGGTTTTGGGGGGGGTGGGTGTTTGGAGGGGGGGTTGCTCCTTTACAGACAGTGTGATAGTTTCTCCTTACCAAGTCACAGCTTCAAAGCTGCCAAGATATTGATAGTAAGTATAACAAGCTGTAGAAACAATATGATTTCTTGAGGATAGTGAAAAATAAGGACCCGAAACTTTTAAAAGGAGCCAGTCCTTTCTGTGAAGAGTCCTGCAAGCAGGAAGTATCTGAAATACCTCCACCTTCTCAGCAGTGAAAGGGAACTGTAGATCTTTGTTGTCAACTGTGCAAGCTCATCATAGAATGGAATACATGGTCCTACTCAAATGATCCTTTTTAAACCTAGGAAATTATTGTGAATTCCTGCATATCAGCTGCAGCATGACTAATCCCAATGCCTAAGATTATGACTCTCTTAGGTTCTTTCTTACTTGATAATCTTCAGCATTTGGTTATCAGAAGGGCAAAGGAATGAACTATGACATTCTATTGGCAAGGAGAAAATTAGAGACAAATCCCCATTCCTACACAGATGAATAGCTCCCACTGCTACTTCAGATATAGGGTTGTTCATCCTGGAGAATCCTCCGGGTAGACCATGTAGCAAGCAGCCTTCCAGTACCTAAAGGGGGCCTAAAAGAAACCTGGAGAGGGACTTTTTACAAGGGCATGAGGGGTAATGGCTTTAAACTGAAAGAGGGTAGATTTAGATCAGAGTAAGGAACAAGTTCTTCAGTGTGAGGGTGGTGAAACACTGGAACATGTTGCCCATAGAAGCTGTGGATGTCTCATCCTCAGAAGTGTTCAAAACTGTGTTGGATGGGACTGGTAAAGTGAAGGGTGTCCCTACCCGTGTCACAGGGTTGGAACTAGATGTTCTTTAAGGTCCTTTCCAACCCAAAGCATTCTATGATTCTCTGAGTCTATGATATCAAAAGAGTTATGTGCATGACAATTACAGTGTTAACGTTTGGGCTGAGACACCACAATATTAATTACATGGACACTACTGTTGTGTGTAGTCCCATGTAGTCTGTGGCTTGTTTCTACTGTGAAAAGAGTGGTATGTAATTTATTACCTTTACTTTCAGTCTTTCACTGTATGTTACAACGGTCACGTGGTGTCATCTGTATTTACGGTGTTGGAGAAGGGGGGGCGGGAAAAACCTTAGAAAGCTCTTCTAAGTCTGAAAGAAGTAAGCATGCTTGCACCCTTTTATCATTAATGGCACAGCAGGACTTGGTAGCTTTCCTAAAATCTGCAATACTTTAAAGAGTTGAGTATGCATAAGGGATTTTCACATTACTATTTTTATAAGTAATGTATTTATGCAGCTTTTCCTGAGGTGTGCAATAATTTTCAAAGGAATAATAGTGAGGTACTGTTGAGGAAAAAATTCTCACTTAAACAAATTGATAAGGATCTCTTTATACAGAAAGTGGTTGATAGAACAGTAGAATTTAACTTCTAAAATCGGTTAGTTGGCCTTTTATATCTCCTTACGACTCAGAATTAATTGTTCCTCTTTTGTTAAAATAAAGACTGATTTGTAATGTTTGCAACTCTAGACGATGTGCAGTGATTAATCACTTGCTTGTGCTTGTGTACTTGTTTAGTTTCATTTAGCTGCATTAATAAAGACAGAAGAAATGGCCAAGTTTTTTCTGTTTTGATTTTTCCTGGGCTTTCAAAGGTTTTGTTTTTGCTGATACTTTTTTCCTCAGTTGTAGAAATTTATACTCTTCTCACACTGTCAAAATAAATATACTTTGCCAGAATTGGAGTGGTCTTAATGCCTAACTGTACTATATTTAGTACTGGCTAGAAAATTTAATAAATATTTTTTTTCACAATCAGTTAGAAAGTATTGCTGCAAATAAAAGAGAAGAGCAGGAATAATTTCCCTCATGGAAAGTCTGTAGAAATTTTTTGCATTTGAAAACCATTTTAGAAGCGCTTTTTTTGCTTTCAACATAGTCCTGAAAATGCGTGTGTATATATATATAAAATATATAT
>NW_010408217.1:27545-28362 GCF_000710305.1 Buceros rhinoceros silvestris | reverse complement strand
CTGCTGGAGCCCGCGCAGAGCCCCCGGCTGCCGGCGCCTCCCACCAGGGCAGTTCTGGCCAGGAGCAGGCAGTCTGAGAGGAGGCAGTAAAGCAAGCTCCGGAGAACGGTTTGGTGAGGCAGAACTCCAGGACCACCTTGAGAAGCGCCCTTCCTGCCACCGTCACCGCACCTGCGGCCCTGCTGAAGACGCCGAAGTAGCGGCGAATAAGACCAGAGACAGACCCTCAGCGGGAACAAAGAGCTGTCTGTTCCTGCCGGCACGGGCTGGAGGTCACCAGAAGTTCCTCTCCAGAGAAGCTGAATTCCCTGGCCCCTCGGCCAGCGCTCGAGCAGTAGGTGGATGTCAGACAGGGAGCTGCTCCATCCTGCTGACACAGAACCCCTGGCCTGGCAACTGGAACACCTACTCTGTAGATATTTTGGTTTAACTTTGAGGTTTTTCTGTGCTGAGCCTCCAGCAAACATCTGCCTGCTGTTAAAGGCAAGCGTCAGGACAGAGGCGGCCTGCGGAGAAGAGAGCCCTCGCGACAGAGCAGGGTGTCCAGGCCCTGGCCCTCTCGCTAGGCACAGGCTTGCAGGGGCATAGCCAAAGGGGGTTTTGTTGGAGTTGTTTGTTTACCACGAAGATTTAAGGAAAAGGGTTGTTTTATTCGTAAAACACATGACACCAAGTTGTCTCCTGGTCATTTTGGGTGTCACGGAGCAGACCCCTCGAGGGAAGGTCAAGTAGATACACAGGCTGCTGCAAGCCAGACATGGCTCAGCCCAGAGCAGAGCTCCTGGCAGAGAGGGGGGAGTGTGGGAATGTGGCAGGG
>NW_010408217.1:26454-27467 GCF_000710305.1 Buceros rhinoceros silvestris | reverse complement strand
GAGCTCCTGGCATGGAGGGGGGAGTGTGGGAATGTGGCAGGGTGACCGGTTAGGGGGCTGTCAGAGCCCACAGAGCACTCCTGCTCCTCCACCCTGCCAACACCAGCTGGGCTCAGAGGGAAGAACACACCCTGCTGGAAAAGGCACGTTCCTCCCTGTGCCTGCTGCTGATCTGGGGGACACACAGCGCACAGCCGCTTGTTCACACGTGAGCCCCAGCACTCCCACTACCAGACTTTCTAGGAGCACAGAGACATTGCACAGCTGAGCTACAGAGAGCAGAAAGGCAAAAAACACCAGTTAAAAAACCAACACAAACAAACCCACCAATAACCCCCCCGCAACTCCAACTCACTGTTTGCAGCTTGTCCCGGTGCTCCAGTAAGAGCTTTTCTGTGCGCCTGTAAGCCTGAGCCACCAGGACTTTTGCTTCCTACAAGATAGTAACGAGAAGAGAGATTTGGAGCGTAGGTGGCAACCAAGGCAACGCGTGGATAAACACAGCGAGCACCGAGGGATGGGATCTGCAAACCGAGCCAGGCAGCAAGAGGCTCCCATCGACAGAAAATACAGGTGAGCACGTTAAGAGAAGCCTGGGGAGTTCTCCTGGTAAGGGACAGGGAACTCCCGCATGAGCACAACTCTGCAGTCGAGTCCCAGCTAAGGAGGCTCTCCCGTAGCAAAAGGTGCAGCTCAGTACAAACCCCGGGGAAGCACAAGCACAGCGCTGCTGAAACAGAGAGCTTTTGTTTCCAGCCGTTTGGCTTTTCCTCTACAGCAGCACTCTCCACAGCGATGAAGGCCAATTTCCTGTCACAACAGGCTGACGGTGAAGGGTGTAGAGAACAACTCTCATGTGGAGCAGCTGAGGGAGCTGGGGGGGTTGAGCCAGGAGCAAAGGAGGAGCAAAGGTCTCTGGGGAGGCCTTCTGGCTCTGACAACTCCCTGACAGGAGGGTGCAGCGAGGTGGGTGTCGGTCTCTGCTCCCCAGGAACAAGCGACAGGACGAGAGG